>NC_057946.1:24373381-24428381 GCF_018555375.3 Anguilla rostrata | reverse complement strand
AAAGTGTGTCAATCACTCAGAAGCATGTGCTTAATCACAGGTGCTACTGCAATGCACAGCATTGCCACCAGGGGGTGAAAGACCAAACACAAACACGTTCTAGGCTTCAACCATTTATTTTCTTTTCATGAACTGTGTCTTTGTTTTCTGACTGAAATCATTTCCGAGTATAAATTATACAGTTAGTACATCTCTGATGCTGAAGATTGAAAGACATAAAGGAAGTAAAGAGTAAAAAAATGACATGTTGCTATCTTTACATACACATGAAGCTACTGTTTCTATTCTCACGTGAACAGACAGAAGGGTGGGCTGAAGGCAGAAAAAGATTTGATGTTTTATTCACCAACGCATCTCCCGGCCTATCGTAAGCCAAGGCTGATCGCCCGGGCCAATCACAGGTTAGCGGGCACCGTTTTTATTGATGAACGCGTCGCATAAATGCCTCGACTCCGTCGCTACATAATGGCTGCAAATGGACGCCGTTGTCAGGGGGCGAGAGTCCTGGGGCGTCGACGGCAGGTCCCCATTCAGGATCCGTTCCTCAGAGGCGTCAGCCGCGCGCCGGTGGATCGTCGCCGTGCCGACTGACGCGCCAGGGAGCCCCGTCTCGCGGGCAGTGACACCGCTGGCTCGCGCCAGTTTAATTAGCTGTAATTAACGAACTGTAATCCAGATCCCCTCCCCCTCGGGAAATCGAAAGCGTACGCGGAGTGTGGGCGGGCGCTCTGGGGAGAGCCGTCCGCGCTCCGCCGAGCTCGGGCGCTTACCGCCACCGGAGCGTCTCAAACGCAGGAGCGAAGGCACGCGAGAGAGAGAGAGGGGGAGGAGTCAGACACAGAGTGACAGGTCAGGACAGGTGGCTCGTGCAGTCGGACTCTCATTATGTTCAGACACTTCTCTATGCTGCCGTTCCTTTTCTCATTTCCTTTCACAGTCGATTACCTTGAGATAATTTGTCGAGCCAGAGAATCTTAAGAACCTCATTACCCGTCTTCATTTCACAATGAATAGAGGACAGAGAATGACTGAAAAGTATGTTGATTACATCATTACATAAGTGCAAAGGGGAACCATGAGCATTAATTAAAATTTAACTGAATGTATTAAATTACCTTACACTGAATCCTACACCAGTAATACACTGACGATGGCAGTCGGGCGGACCTGGGTCAAATACGTATTTGTTTTGGATTCAAATACGTTTCTGTGCTCTATTGATCTTGCCTGGTGTAATTGAGCCTGCCAATATGACCAGAATGCGGGGTTTGCACTTTTTGAGAGTATTTAATTGGTTCCAATATACCAGACAAGATCAGTAATGCGTAGAAAAGTATTTGAATCCCAAAAAAAAACAAAAAACGTATTTGACCCAGGTCTGCAGCCGGGGGAAACTCCCTTGTCTTTTTTCTTACACTGGACACTGCACCCCCTCTGCCCGTTTGATCAGGGTGGAAGAGCTGCGTGAAACGCATTCTCTTCTCCGCAGGAAGTGTTGTCGCAGCAACTACTGCTTTCCGCTCTGCAGCCAGTCACCTCCCAGATGGGGATACCCAGGTATGTGCAGTTATGTGCAGTGCTGCGGTACAGCTGGACGGTCTGCACCCGCAGGTATCGGATTCCGTCCCCGGACCCTGGCGTCAACCTGCCCGTCGTCTTAACAGGGTGAGCCACCCAGCAGCTACCTCATTACCCTCAGTTCACTTACTTTCCTTTTTAAACGTCAATTCATAACTTTCCAGGATTAACAGCGTTTCACTCCCAAACCCTACAGCTCCACAGTTTAAGGGTTTCAACCAGAAGCTGTACTGGCCAATTCCAGTTCCCAGAAAACCAAGGTCTCCAGTGAAGCTATTGAGGTTTGGATGGGGCCTTTAAGCCTCTTTGTGATTGATAATATAAGTAACCAATCAAGAGGGATTAACTGACAGTATCTCCTGGGCAACACTTTATCCAATCACTCATCTCCCCTGGAGCTTGCTCCTCCAATCAGAAGGCCTAAAGGCGCCTTCCTGTTGATCTGCATTGATCGTGAACCCGGTTTACCTTCACCTCCATCCCTCCCTCACCACCCAAGCTTAAACCTGGCCTTCCAGCTTGGCAAATATGCGACAAAGGGTGGAGCGCCCAATCGGGGGGGGCGCGAAGCCGTCCGTACTAACCCCGCCCCTCTGTCCCATCAGAACGCTCAAAGTGCAAATGAAGCAATTAAAAATAACAGTGCAAATAAAAATAAAACATGAAAAGACATAAGACTTGAAACATCCCTCCCCCCACCCCCAACCCAACCCAGTCTCCCTCTGGATGATGTCACCTCATGATGCATCTTTTTTTATTTCTGTCCGTTTTTTTTTTTTGTTTTTTTTTAAGCGCACAGCAGAAGCTGTCTCTGTAATTCCGACAAGCCGTTTTCCCACAGGAGTTGAGAACCCATGTCCTGGCTCGCAAGATATGAAAATAGCACTGATAAAAAATAAAAAAAAGATGCGTCTGATAAATTAAAGTTTCTGACTTTTTGTTATTTGAGAGAACAGCATCCTGAAGTCTCAACAATACTGGTCAACGGATGATGAAGAAGATGACGACGACGGCGAAGGTGACCGTGTTGGCGATGGCCAACGCGGCAGTCAACAGTCATGTAAGAATCACTTGGCATTGTGTTCAGCAGTCCGCTGTGAAGAGGAGAGCGTTCGTCTTCCAGCAGCGGGTTTCTGCGGTAGCGTCGGCGTTCGGGCGTCGCCCGCACGCGCTCACGGGCGTCCGAACGCGTTCCCGCTCACGCTGAAAAGACACCGGCTCGGTTTCTCCGGAATGTTCTGGCGGACTTGAGTCCAAACGTTAAAAAAAAAAAAAAAAAAAAAGACCAAAACCGTTTCGACGAGCAACACTGACGATAACGAGCACACGAGCAGGACTACGCCTGCCACTCTTCCTGCCTGCAGTACAGTTTGATCAGTTTTTTTTTTTTAAAAAGGTTTTCAGACAACCAACGGCAAGCAATCATCCTGTAAGGGGCCAAATTCACTTTGTTCTTTAGGGAGTGTAAAGGTTTACAATCAAAACCTGCCGCTGTGGGCTGGCACGTTCGGGCCGCTTGTTCGTCAGCTGCGGAATGGATCAGACTTTTATGAATCAAGAGCCCCAGAGTTCTGGTTCTACATACTCCAGCAGTGGTGTAGGACCTGGTTTGGGTTCCAGGATTGGGTCCGGTCCAGCAGAGCTAACGTGTCAATCAAAGCCCTGATCGTTTTCCAATCTGAAGCGTTACTTAAGAAAGGACATACATTTTTGCCAATTTCCATAAAATGCTACACCTGTGAGCAAACTCTTATTTTTTTAAACACTTAACTTAAACTCATGTTGCTGAAATGCACGTGGTCTGACTAACTGGAATATACTGGGTTTTGCTGACACACATAGACTTATTTGCTGGAATAAATCACAAACTTATGAGTGAACTTTAACATCACTTTCAGTGAGAGAGTAAGCACACGTATACTTTATGCTAATCATAAAGTTATTTTTGTCAGGACTAACCCACGGTGCCCTTTAGGACAATTGAACCTGATTCTGTAAGACTGTTCTAATGCAATGAGCGACTATTTCCACAGGACTTTTCTTAGACGCCTCAGTGCCGATGGCCAGGGCCTTTTTAACGTGATTTGGGGGGGGGGGCATTCTGTAACCCTGCATGGACCCTAGGCCCTCCTGGACAGACCAGTTCCTGAAGTACAGCATATTGTGATGTAAAAGAATAATAACCGACAGGAGGGTAAATTTTTTTTTTAGGGACGGGGTCGATTAAAAAATGAAACACTAAATCAGAACATGCAGGTAGGGGAAAAAAACAGCACAAAGAGAGAGAGAATTGTGGCACCCTTTCGCTATTAAAGTCATTTCGGCTCCTCCTCCCTGTTCTCCCCCCTCAGCGTGGGACCATTGGGGTGCCTCCTGGGATTCTGGGATGGGAATTTGGTCACCCGCTTTCCGTAACGCCCCCGCCCCCCCCACCTCTGTGGCAACACCGCGGAGAACGAGGCCCTCTGGGCAGGGGCGAGCTGGGCAGTGAATCTGAAAAAGATTCTCAGCGAGTATTTCATCTAAAGAGGGCAGGCAGTGCTGGATAGGGCTACTCTGGCAGCCAAGACCCCACTAACAGGGACAGAGGCATGCTGGGGGGGCAGGGGGTGACCGGAGGTGGGTGGGTGGGGGGCAGTCCAGCTCGTTGGGTTTTCCCTCTGGGAACGGGCTAGCGTGATGGTGAAAGGGTTTCTGTTCTGGTTCTGGCAGTACTCGGGGCGGTTCTGATGGACATGAATGTTGATGGGGTGTGACCGGTGGCGGTTCTGTTGGGATGGGTTACTCCTCTCCTGTAGCGCTGGGTGGTTTGGTCCCGTGGCGCTGTGGGTCAGTGTGAGCAGTGCTGGCAGGCAGTGGTTCGGTTCTGCGGTCCTTATTTTCCCGGTCCCGCCCCGGTCAGAAGTAGAGCGCCGGTTCACTGCTGAAATCGGACAGGGAGGAGCCGTCGGCCGGGGTGAGCTGGGGGGGGGAAGAGGGAGGGGGAGAGACAGCGAAACAGAGAGAGGGGTGGAGAGAGAGAGAGAGAGAGCGAGAGAGAGGGAGGGAGGGAAGGGGAGAGACAGAGGGTGGGGAGAGAGAGTGAGAGAGAGAGTAAGAGAAGAAGAGCAGAAAGAGGAGAGAAAAAGAAGATGAAGATGAAGTGAGAGGGAGAGGAAAAGAAACCAGGAAAAGGCAAGCAGGAGAGAGAAAAGAGAGAGACATGGTATCAGTAGAGACAGACAAGGAGGATGAGAGAAAGAGTGAGATGGGGTCGAGAAGGAAGAGAGGAATTCCATTTAAAACTCAGTAAATATTAAATCAGTGTTAGTGCTTATTTTCTCACACTACCCATATGCTACCCATAATAATAATCACTAATTGTACATTGCTTTGGAGAAAAGAATCTGCCAAATAAATACATTTTTACAATTTAATGTAGTAATAATAATAATAATAATAATAATAATAATAATAAATAGCAGCAAGCAAGCCTCAATTTAATGGCGATTTAAGTAAGAATTGGAACTGCAATGAGTGCTTAACCTGCACACTGCAACACTGCTTACCATCACTTCCTCTGAAGACACTTGTGCGCCTTGGGAATTTGAGTCCCCCGGGAACGACGGCTGATCAAGTTTGTGTTCCTGCCAGGCACTGAAATCCACAGAGTTCTTGGGAGTGTAACTGGACAGATCTGGGTTCGGGGAACAGGAAGAACACATGACACTCAACCCCTGAACCACACAGACAGGTGTGGTTCAATTGCACTTTCTGATCGTAGCAATAACAGTAAAAACAGATATTCAATGATAAAACTCCACCTGACCTGCGCCAGTAAACCTAATCCTATTTCGTTATCCCTTGAAGTAACATGAATTACCACCTCTGGCCAGCAGGTGTCTCTCCTGCTGCCCAGTAGAAGCAGTTAGCACTGGACCCGCTCGGTCACACTGCTCATTTCCTGGACCTTTCATTGTTTTCCACCCTCTTTTTCCTGCCTGCTGTTTGGTACGTGCCCTCACGCTGAGATATGCCGCTTCATTGTCCCTCAGGCAGAGAATGGCATGGTTACAACCTGCTCCCCCCCACTGCACCCTGCCCCCCTACCCCCCCCCCCCCCCACACACACACACCCCACCCCCCACGCCCACCAGCCGTCCCACTCAACTGCTTTCCTGCCCTCTTTCTCAGCTTCAGTGCTCTCTTTAATGGTTATGGGGCTTAGAGAACTAGCAGTACATAACTCACTCTGTATACGCAACTAATTACTACCGCATTCAAAGAAATGTAATCCAATACATGAGTATCTGGGTGTTGGTAAGTCGGCTACATCTTAAAACCAAATCCATTTCTGGGGCAGACAGTATTTAACATACACCATCCTCTATTCCCTCCATCCCTCCCTTCATCATGACTGCATCCATCCTCTTGCTCACTCCTCCTCTTATTCTACCCCCCCCACCCCCAGGCCTGCTCTCACCGCTGCCGTTGGTGCTGTCCGTTGGGGTGCTGGTGTAGCTGACCCGGGGGATGACCATTCGCCCCCCGCCTTTCTCCTCCTCCTCTTCCTCTCCCCGCTGCATGTCCTCTTCTTCCTCCCCATCCCGCTCCTCATCCTCGCTGTCCCAGAGGCTGCTTTCTGACGGGTACTCGAAGGTGCTCGCCGACTCGTTGAAAGAGATGTTCAGCTGCGGGGGGGGGGGGAGATGGACAGGTTAGCCGAAAGTCAGACTCATCGCCCCAGACCAGGGGGTGAAGTCCCCCCCTTCCTTTATGGAGCTCAGTGAAAGAGCAAAGCAGTGATAATGGCTCGTGTTTGTATAGCGCCTTTCATCTCAAAGAGCTTTAAACCCGCAGCCACACCCAAAGGAGGGGGAAAAAACTCTGTTACAGCAGGAGTGAGAGCAGGGCTAGCACTCAAAACACAAAAGCGTTCACTATATTAATACTCTCATAGCTGTAGCACTCCAACGGTCAATGATTTTCTTCATTAGGATCTACTGCTGAAGGGCCAAATAAAACTACTACAGGTTTCAAAATGAACTCCATTTAACTCAAGGAAATCTGCACACAACCCCTCTCAATACCAGAGTTATTGCAACACTAATGTTGGGTGAAGCTTAAGTTCTGTAAATGGGTGCAAGTGAAAGTAGTATTGATGGGTGGTTGTTTGCTCTACATTACTGCCACATTGTCCTCTGCAGCCTGGAGCTGAGGGAACGGGGGGGGGGGGGGGGGTATGGGGTTTGGGAGCCCCAGAGCCTCCTAATCGCACGCGGACAGACCTGCTGGACCGCTTCAGGCCTTGCCCCGTGCGCAGCATGCTGCGAAGCTTGGACCCGGATCAATCCCCCCAGTCCAAACCCTCTGGTCCAAACCCTCTGGGAGGAGACCAGCCCCGTTCCTGCCTGCTTGGACACCGCCTCGGGGTTTTTGGACTGGGTACTGGGCCCAATCTGGAGCCCATCGCCTCCCAATCCTGGACTATGAATCACGCGCGTCAATGACTGAGTGATTCGCTGGCTCAGCGAACGGCTTTATCCAGGGCAACTCAGCCCTCGTGGCGCATGCTAAAAGCTGTTCGGGTTGGGCATCTTGCTCGAGGTTACATCAGCAGTGCCTGGCTTGGGTGTGACTCAGTGGTCATGACGGCTGCTATGTTCTGATTGGCTGAGAGCCGAAGCCAACGAGGCCCGTCATTGGTCGGAATCCAGGGGAAAGTGGGTTGCTGTTGGACGTGGTGTTTTGTGGGCCAGCAGGAGGACACAAGCAGACCCATTTCTACAGCGCAGTGACGGGACCTGTGCTTTGGGGTGCGGTCCTCGGGTTAGATGTTCAGCCAAATGTCCCGTCTCACTGCGGGCATGGACGGTACCGTGTGCCTTACTGTGAGGTGGGACGGGCGGGGAGGGGGAGGTATCCAGCATTCCGCTGTGTAATCATAACCGCACAAATCGCTCCTCCTCACTTCAGGATATCAAAGGACATCTCTCTCCTCAGACAAACAGCGCCAACAATGGGAGAAATCATCAGGCTGGCCTGGTTCCCATTGCCCACGATCAGCTGACATTCACCAAGGCATGAGATGCAGCTTTTTACTTCTAAATGAATTATTAACTCAGTGCAGATTACCATTTCCTTATAGTGGTCTCTTATTACTGGTGCAGTGCTTGGCTTTTTCCTTCAATAAGAGCCTCCACCCACGAGCATTAAATTAGGAGATATTACGGTCCGGAGAGGGGGGCGGGGCCGTGGGGAAGCAGCTCCGCCTCTGTTGGCCGCTCATCCTCCTGTATGCAGGCTGGATGTGAGCTGTGAGTCAGAGCTCACTTTGTGCTTGACCTTTGACCTTTGCCAGGGGACCTGGCACAGGAATCATGGGGCAGTGAGTAGAGACTGCAGAACTCCTGCAGTGAAGATCTGCACATGCATCTCCCCGGACAGAATTAAACATGCAATTTAGCGTGATTATGGTACACTGCATTATTTTTCTGCGTTTGAAAACCTTTTGGCAGGTTTCTGGATAGGGACTAACAGAACAGGATCCTCTCCTCTAGTGCTTTTTTTGTTGTTGCACATATTAAAAATGACTACAAGAATTTTTGTTTTTCCTTAAAAAGAGGGAGGGGTTGTTTCAGAGTTTTTTGATAACAAGGTTAATCATTTTTAAGCTGGTTATCTCAATGTGATTGTAAAACAAACAAAAAAAAAACTGAAATTCACTTTTGATCTTCAGAAGCACCCAAGATTTCCTTTAGGTCAGATAAAATCCTCTGAACATTTTCTCATTACCTCACTCACTGAAAATATACATTACAATAACCAACAAATTGTCAAGCAAAGTCCACGCTTGAGGCGTGAACCAATCATTAGCGAAGCATCAGCCTTCCACTGATGTATGCAGTCAGCAAAGTAACAGCAGGAAGTACAGGAATAATCACAAGGGTTCAAGGCCTCAACACTAATAGAAACATGCTGGTCAGACTACTTTCAACTGCAATCAAGCCTCATATACAGCATTCTGATTGCAATTATTTTGCTTAAAAGCTTAAAAGCAAATTATTTCACGAAACAAAGGCGTGGTGTCTTTTTTCCATTGATTAAGACATTATTCTGAGGACTCACATTAAAAACAGAGCCCAATAAACGTCTTTGATCCACTGGTTATCAGGCCTAACTATGGTTTCCCCCCCCTCCTAGTTAATTTAAAAACTCTGCCTTGAACAACCAAGAATGAGAGAGACCCAAATCTCTGCAAGTTCTCCAGGCATTTCCAATTCCCACCAGGAGAAACCAAAGTCAGCCATCAGCGAAGCAGGAGCGATCGACACCGCAGGGCCGACTCGGGCCCCGTTCTCTCCTCCATGCCCCGTTACCGGGTTCTGTTACCAGATGCTGTTACAGGCGGAGGGTTCTGTTATAACCCGTGGCTGCTCCTCAAGAGATGGAACGCAACAAACTTTAGACCGACCCGAGTTTCGAGAAAGCCCGTTTCGGAGACTGATCACAGCACAGTGCATCCTGTTCCTGTGGAGAGATTCAGCTGCTATATAAGCTACTGCGGACGAAAGGGCAAAGAAACTGGTCTAGCACAAAGAATTCTGCTCAGAACATGGGGAATCCCTCTAAGACCTGTGGTGAAGGTGTAGGACAAACCGACCAGACACCTGATTAAAGCTAATCTGCAGGGAGAGAGTTTAATATTAGCAACCTGCAACAGTGCAGCAATCTCCAGCACCCACACCACGGGCACACAGGCACAATCCCACACACAACCCACACACACACACACACACACACACACACACCACAGGCCCAATTTCCAACACACACACACACACACACACACACACACACACACACACAGGCCCAATTTCCAACACAAACCCACACACACACACACACACACCACAGGCCCAATTTCCAACACAAACCCACACACACACACACACACACACACACACACACACACACACACAACACCACAGGCCAAATTCCAACACACACACACACACACACACCACAGGCCCAATTTCCAACACAAACCCACACACACACACACACACACACACACACACACACACACACACACACACACCACAGGCCCAATTTCCAACACACACACACACACACACACCACAGGCGCAATTTCCAACACACACACACACACACCACAGGCCCAATTTCCAACACAAACCCACACACACACACACACACACACACACACACAGGCCCAATTTCCAACACAAACCCCACACACACACACACACACACACCACAACACAACCACACACACACACACACACACCCACAGGCCCAATTTCCAACACAACACACAACACACACACACACTACAGGCCCAATTTCCAACACACACACACACACACACACACACACACCACAGGCCCAATTTCCAACACACACACACACACACACCACAGGCCCAATTTCCAACACACACATATATACATACACACAAACCCACACACACACACCATAGGCCCAATCTCCAAAACACCCACACACACTACAGACCCAATCTCCAACACCCACACACACACACACACACACACACACACCATCCAACACCCAACATCACACACCCACACACACACATCTAGCCCAAACAAACAACACACACTAGACCAACTCCAAAAACACACACAACACACACCACAGCAAGAGCCAGAAGAACAAACTTCAGAAGCAATAAGCTAAAAATGTACAAAAGCACACCAGAGGCAAAACAGAGACAAACTGTAACCCCCAAAGGCTCCTCTCTATTCCTGATTTTTACCTTTGCAAAAAGCAATCAGATCGGCTCAGTAGACCAATAAAATCAGGAGCCAGAGAGGCCCACCTCCCACAAAACACCGCTTACCTCAGCATAACCGGACTGATTAATCTTTCCTGAGCGATATGGAGCGTTATTGTACAGGGAGAGGGAGGTGGTATGGAGCGTTATTGTACAGGGAGAGGGAGGTGGTATGGAGCGTTATTGTACAGGGAGAGGGAGGTGGTATGGAGTGTTATTGTACAGGGAGAGGGAGGTGGTATGGAGCGTTATTGTACAGGGTGAGGGAGGTGGTATGGAGTGTTATTGTACAGGGAGAGAGAGGTGGTATGGAGCGTTAGTTACAGGGAGAGGGAGGTGGTATGGAGTGTTATTGTACAGGGAGAGGGAGGTGATATGGAGTGTTAGTTACAGGGAGAGGGAGGTGGTATGGAGTGTTATTGTACAGGGAGAGGGAGGTGGTATGGAGCGTTAGTTACAGGGAGAGGGAGGTGGTATGGAGTGTTAGTTACAGGGAGAGGGAGGTGGTATGGAGCGTTATTGTACAGGGAGAGGGAGGTGGTATGGAGCGTTATTGTACAGGGAGAGGGAGGTGGTATGGAGCGTTATTGTACAGGGAGAGGGAGGTGGTATGGAGCGTTATTGTACAGGGAGAGGGAGGTGGTATGGAGCGTTATGTACAGGGGAGGGAGGTGGATATGGAGCGTTATTGTACAGGGAGAGGGAGGTGGTATGGAGCGTTATTGTACAGGGAGAGGGAGGTGGTATGGAGCGTTATTGTACAGGGAGAGGGAGGTGGTATGGAGGTTATTGTACAGGGAGAGGGAGGTGGTATGGAGCGTTATTGTACAGGGAGAGGGAGGTGGTATGGAGCGTTATTGTACAGGTGAGGGAGGTGTATGGAGCGTTATTGTACAGCGTGAGGGAGGTGGTATGGAGTGTTATTGTACAGGGAGAGGGAGGTGGTATGGAGCGTTATTGTACAGGGAGAGGGAGGTGGTATGGAGCGTTATTGTACAGGGAGAGGGAGGTGGTATGGAGCGTTATTGTACAGGGAGAGGGAGGTGGTATGGAGCGTTATTGTACAGGGTGAGGGAGGTGGTATGGAGCGTTATTGTACAGGGAGAGGGAGGTGGTATGGAGTGTTATTGTACAGGGAGAGGGAGGTGGTATGGAGCGTTATTGTACAGGGAGGGAGGTGGTATGGAGTGTTATTGTACAGGGAGAGGAGGTGGTATGGAGTGTTATTGTACAGGGAGAGAGTGTATGGAGCGTTAGTTACAGGGAGAGGGAGGGATGAGCGTAGTACAGGGAGGGAGGTGGTATGGAGCGTTATTGTACAGGGTGAGGGAGGTGGTATGGAGCGTTATTGTACAGGGTACGTGCTTGAGTGACACGTCAGTGAGTCATGCGTCACCGACAGCGCCCTCGCGGTGACTCTACGGGGTGTGGGCATGGTTGTGGGTTCCTGGGGAATGGGGCAGCTCTGTTCTGCGTGCTTTTGGAAGGCGTGGGCTGGCACGCTGGGGGTGTGGCCTGTGATCGGGGGGTAACTGGTGGTGTACCTATTACTTGTGTTTTTCTCAGTTCCCAGACAACCAATGATAGTTATATTCTATATATTTTTAAAGCGTGTGTGAGTAAAATATAAAAGATAAAACTGAGCCCAGATATGTGGGGTATGAGCCAAAAAACATTTTTCATTCACCCATTTAAATGGAGAATCAATACTCTACAACAGCAATACCCAGTGCTTGTGCCTGTGCATTTCAAACCAAGCTGTTTATTTATGCACCGCTGATAAATCAAGACTGTTTGACTAAAGTCAACTGTGTGCTTAACTGAGCTACGTACTGGCAGACCCAGTCCAGGCAGTGCTGGTGCTTCTTATGTAACGAGGACACACCTGCAGCTCACTGACCAAACAGGAGGCCCGCTCCTGTCAGACTGGTTTAGCCTCCTCGCTGGGAGCAGCACACTGTGCGGAATCAAACGCAGAGCTCCGCTGTGCTCTCCTACACTAACTTTCTCCCAAACACAGAGCTCCGCTGTGCTCTCCTACACTGACTTTCTCCCAAACACAGAGCTCCGCTGTGCTCTTCTACACTGACTTTCTCCCAAACACAGAGCTCCGCTGTGCTCTCCTACACTAACTTTCTCCCAAACACAGAGCTCTGCTGTGCTCTTCTACACTGACTTTCTCCCAAACACAGAGCTCCGCTGTGCTCTCCTACACTAACTTTCTCCCAAACACAGAGCTGTCACTTTTCTTACCTTCCACAGTAGCTCGCGTGCATCTGTGTGTTATGATTCCAAACAGAGTCGTGTGTGTTTACTGTTGGTGTACTTTGTGTGTGTGTGTGTGGTGTGAGAGTTGTGTGTGTGTGTGTGGACGTGTGATGTGTTGTGTATGTCTGTGTGTGGAGCGCGTGTGTGTGCATTGTGTAGTTGTGTTTGGGGGCTGTGTGTGTGTGGCCTTTTTTTAGTGCTTCCTTTACAGGAATCTTAATGACAGGATAGAATGGCCAGGGCTCGTGTTGCCCAGCAACAGACGCCATGGATATAGCTGAGAGAGAGAGAGAGAGGGAGAGAGACAGAGCGTGGGGGCAGAGAGAGAGTGCCTGTGTGTGAGTGTGTGCACGTGTCTGGTTCTGTTTATGAGCTGAGCTGAGCTGATCTAAAATGCCTCTTTTTGCTCTGCAGCATTTTACTATCAATGCTTCTGGATAGCGCACATGCACACGCACACACGCACTCACGCACACACACACACACGGAAACACGCACAAACACATGCGCGCACACACACACACAGACACTCGCACACACGCGCACACACACGCGCGCACACACACACACATGCACACACACACACACACACACACAGACACGCGCACACACACACACACACACACACACGTGCACACACACACACACACACACACACACACGTGCACAAACATGCAGCAGTGTTTGCTGAGTTCTAATCACGCTGGCTCAGTGATAGCAGTAATCAAGACTCAAGGCCATTTCCGGCAACAAATAAAGAGAAAGAAATAAGAAGGACACTGAGCTGCTTCATCAGAGCGGGCGGATCAGACCCTTCAGTCACACAGCACCCGTCTGTGTGGGGACGTCAGGCCTAGTGGGGACGCAAATACGCTGGAATTGAGCAGGCCTGTCTCACAGTTCCGTAAACTGTACAGAGAGTACCTTTACATCAGGACACACAGACACACACACAAACACACACGCACACACACAAACACACAGAGACTGATACGCAAACCCACGCACGCACACACACCTAAAATCCGAGCGTACGCAAACCTGCGCACACATATGTAAATACACACGCCCACGCACATTCAAAAAAATCACAATGGCAGGGTCGCGCCGAGCGGGCTCCGGTGTCCATTCAACAGGCCGCGGCGCGGCAGGGTCGACAAAAAACCCAACCCCGGCCCCAAAGAAAGTGGGCCGAGGAGGAAGAATGGAGCGAGAGGAAGAATAGAGCGAGAGGAAGAATGGAGCGAGAGGAAGAATGGAGCGAGAGGAAGAATGGAGCGAGAGAAAGCAGGGGCGCGGTCGCCGAGCCTTACACTCGGCAGGGTGACTCATGTGACGCCGAGGACAATCGGAACGAGTCGCACCTGCGGCCCGCGCCCTGGCGAAAGAATGCGACCGGCTCGCGCCGGGCCCCTTTCCGCGCGGACCCGGACCGCGCGTGCGAGGCGCGTGCGAAACGGCGCCGGCCCCCGCCGCATCGGCCAAAACAACGTTCAAAACAAAACACGTCTCCATGCGCCGCGGCGCCTATTTATAGACTGAGGACGTGCACGCTACTGAGCAACTGCCTGTACAATAGCCAACAAATATGCATAAAGACCACAACACCTGATATGCTGTTATACAGACAACCCGATCCTGGCCTCACACAGTCCGAACTACCGCAGATTTAACAAATTCACCATAGATTTACCCAATGTACCATAGATAAATCCAACTTACTATAGATTCACCCCATGTACCACATTTTGTTTACCTCAATTACAATAGCTTTATGCAATTTACCATTGATTTATCAAATCTACCACCAAATCACCCCATTTACCATAGAAGTATGCAATTTACCATAGATTTATCCAATCTACCATCAAATAACCCCATTTAGCATAGATTTAAGCAATTTACAAAGCAATGTAGGAGAAAGAGAGAGAGACAGAGACTGAGAGAGAGAGTGAGAGAGAGAGAGAGTGGGAGGAAGAGAGGGAGAGAAGGAGGGGGATAGAGAGAGATGGACAGGGAAAGCGAGGGAGAGCGATAGAAAACATGGGAGGTCATGAAGGAGTATCAGTTAGACTTATGCTCTTGCTGAAGGGCTTACACAACCACCATCAATAAAAGCAAAACAACTTCCTTATGACAGCGGGAAAGCCTTCCAGCAGTAAACAGGCTGCCCGCGTGTGTGCCAGGGCTGTGCAGACGAAAGCAAAAGTAGGCCGCTCTGCCTCCCAGTCATAAACACCAGGCCCATGCCAGTCGGTGAAAGGGCACAGAACGACTTCTAAGCAGACGTCATCTCAAGCCCATCGCCTGTAACTTCACGAAAACGTGAGCCACATTTAAACTACAGCAAGGCAAATCCATGGTAAACATGTTCAGAACAGCTCTAAAAACATGCCTCAAATTCCCACAGCTGTAGGAAAAGCCTGAATTCAGAAGGCTCTTGTGACACTTGCTTTTGAAAAGCCACGACACAAAACAACCAGCCTGTTGTGAAGGCGGTGCTGTACATTTCGCTGGGTATTAAGGTTAAACAGGGTATTACCTGATTAATCTCCTTTCCCTACCAATGCAAACTTCTACTTGAACAGCGGGTTACTAGCGGAGATTAGCCTACAGTATTTTTTCAAGTGTTTTTCAGCCCGTGTGATCTATAAGGATTGTAGGGTCCTAACGGCTTAAACTGAACTCAGCTGTAGCTACAGTCAGAGATACAACCGAGTCTAGCAAGGCATTCAACCCACTAACGAGATTGAATGCCTTCAACGTGAACACTGACTGACTGACCATGTTGGTCACCAAGCTACACCCTGAGCTGACCAGAGGAGGATGGGTTCCCCTCCCTCCCCCGAGCCTGGTTCCTTCCAAGATTTCTTCCCATCTGCCCCAGGGAGTTTTTCCTTGCCACTGTTTCTTTAGGCTTGCTCCTGTGGGGATTTAGGCCTGCTCCAGTGGGGGATTAGGCCAGGTTTGTCTGTGAAGCATATTGTGACAATTGATTGTGAAATGCGCTATCATAAATAAATAAAGTTTGATTTGATTTGATTTGACTAACCAATCCACTGTCCTCGATATAAATAAAGAATTTGAGAAGGAGACACATTATTTTCTATGATTTTTATCCACAGAAGCCTAGAGGTTATTCAAAATGTATGAAAATTATTGAGGATTGGCAAATGACATTAACATAAAGGAAACGGACCCTCCTGCTCTCTACCGACTCACAGGGAGGACCGACCTCAAAAACAAACGCCTCCCCTCCCTGGCGTGGCTGCAGACCGCTCAGCGAAGGAAGCTTGGCGCAGGAGAGTATCGCGTTTCATTTAAAACCGATTCATTTCAGGCACCCTTCAAGAGATTTAGCGAATGGCTAAACTTATAAAATCCCGCACATACAGAAATCTAGCGAACTATCTTCCTCCTGCTGAACTCCAGCACACTCTTACACGTACTTCCTTCAGTACTGTCACCTGAAACAACTTAATGCTGAAACATGCAGGAGGTAGCGGAAGCATCCACAAAAAATGACACTATGTTAGACAATGAATAAAAAAAATATTCTACATATTCTGGTGTGGGAAAATATTCTATAGCAGGGTTGGGCAATGCCAGTCCTGGAGGGTTGGTGTGTATGGAGGTTTTTCTTTCCACCCTTGGCTAAATGTGCTAATTTTCTGTATACACCAACGCTGGTTCATTGGTGGTTTGGACCACAGTAAAACGTTCCATATATGGACACAAGAACAGCCATTGGCTGTCATTCATTCACTCATCAAGAAAAATAGCTAAAATGCCAGATGGTGTGAAGTTATAGCTAATTAAGCAATTAAGGCCAGAAGTTGTCCTGAATACCAGAAACAGATACAGCCCTCGTTGCCCAACTCTGTTTTACAGGCTACATCCTAATTGAAACAAAGATTCCCTAAACCGAGTTTATCTACCGCAGATGCCTAGTGGCTGTAAAACGCAGGAAACCCACATAGCCAACCAGTGGATGCACGTCGCGAGGTGTAAAGCTCAGAATATGAGCAAACGCAAACACGGAAGTGCAAAGATCGATCTTGATTAAATAAATGGCTCACAGAGAGAGAGAAAAGCAGAAGCACAGCACCAGACACGGCGTTGACCTCAACGAGGGCGTCACTCAAGTGAGCACTGCGTGGTTTTGACAGTTACGCTAACAGTTACGCATCGGTCTTCGTTAAATTCAGAGCCCGGCGAACTCACTGCTGACTGACGCTAAAAGTAACATTCACTTCAGCTGCTACTCAAATGAGACAAAAGCGAGAACCTGTAGTTCTTTGAAGTCTGGCACAGCCATCATACAACACTAAAACGCAGTGTCGTATACACGCAACGCCCAAAATACTTCTCATACCTCCACACACACCACAGCCCAGAGTTCCGGACCAAGCTTAGAAGCAGAGGATGTGGTGGCCTTTTACAGACACGAAAACCACGACCACATGGTGCAGGGAGCTCAGAGGGACCTGCATATTCAGGCCTGAAACGGTGATGAAAAGAGGAAGAGAGAGAGAGAGAGAGTACAAAGAGACGAGTAAGACAGAACAAATTCGTCGAAATGGGCCGTCCTGCTTAAGGCTGATTACACTCCTCTGTCTCCTGGCACAGGGCAAGTTTAACCTGCTTCTCTGGGCAGGAGGAGGCACAGGTAAGACCGGTGAACAGGGGTGAGGCAGGATAACGCATGAGCGCAAGAAATTAGGCCGAGGAATCCTACAGACACACAACAAAGTCTGGGTCGGGAGAGAGCCGAGAGGCACTTCCCATCTGAGCAGCGTCTGGCGCGCAAGTGACCTTGTGGACCGCGCTATGATTAATAAAAACATTCAGATATTTTCATATGGGAGAACAGCCCGTGACATTTCTCAGACAGTACAGAGCAATAAACACGCCGCTCACATCTCACTCGCACATTCGCACACAAACACAATTCACCAATGACATATTTAAAATAAAATAAAACATCCAGCAAACCCCCCTCTGCAAAGGTTAACCTGGAAAGAGTCCTCAGTTTCTGTTCTCTTAACGTTTCACTGGACAGCAGGCAACCTCAGTCATTTCTCAACTGCCAGCAGCAAAACAAGCCTTGGGTAAAAGAGACAAGCTTTTCTGAAATTTTTTTTTCTGAATATAGCCTAAATATTTTGAATATCCTCAGGCCCGGAAGATTAATTATGAAGACAATCAAGCTGTCATTTCCCCCCAGCACAACATGAAACTCACTCAATTCCGCTTTAACACAGAAAGCTTTAGATGAATGAATTATATTTAAAGCAGGGTTATATTTCTTATGTTCTTTGAATGCACATCCGTGGCAAATAATATAGCCTAAAGTTTTACCACAGATTTATTTCATGAATTAAAACGCAATCCTGCAGCTGAGAAGGGATATCATGATCCAACCCTATGAATGATGCATAATTAATGATCCTAACGGTCAAGCCAAGGCAGACCTTCTACAAGCAACCCTTTAGCTCAAATTCAGTAATCGCAGAAAACATGAATCTAATTTATAGGTCAGACAGGTCTTCAGCATACAGGGGCAAACGTTCTCCCTGATCAGAGAACCACAATTCAGTTCTACACAAGGTCTAGGCCTACATCTTTGTCTGAGAACAGATTTAACTGCTTTGGGAAAACGTAAGCACTGGATCAACATTTTTGGCGTGGTTGTGAATGAAGTCCAACATTCTTGTCTTGGGGAAAGTCCAAATGTGTTTTGTGCACAATTACTTCATGAACTGCCAGGAAGGCACACTATAACCCGACTGGCAGAGTGACGTCTGACTGGCACACACAAGCAAAAACCAGGCTAATATTTGGTTTCACCGAAACCAAACCAAAAGTACAACCATTCCCAAAAATTAAACTAAATGTGTTATACATTTAAAGGTAATAACGGTGAATTTCAGTAGCAATGCTAAGAGCACTGAAGCACACAATGATGGGAAGCTGATGGAGGAGCCTATCATTGCATTACATTTATTTAGCAGACGCTTTTATCCACAGCGACGTACAAAAGTGCATATCATTGTCATTGGAACAACAACTATCATCATCCAACCATCCGACCAGCGAGCCAAGTGCTTGGACCTAACCACTCAAACCAAGTTCATTTCCAGCTAAATCACACTGATCACATGATGACCTGATAAGGTTGCCAGGGTGATGTGAGTCTGGAGTTTAGCCTGAGTTTACGAACCATGATATTAAGCAGGGCCACACAGCACCGCCTAGTACAGTGCAGAAAACAGGCAATCAGCGCAGAGCACAGTCCTGCACAGTGCAGAACGCAGCCAATCAGCGCAGAGCGCAGTCTAGGGCGGCTCAGAGCACAGCCAATCAGCACAGAGCACAGTCAGCGTGGTGTAGAACGCAGCCAATCAGCGCACATGGCGACCGTTCCCCCTCTCGCGCACTACCACAGTCTGATCGGATACAACACCGTGGGCACGATGGAGACAAGCGAGACACGAGTCTCTACACAAATCCCATTCGCTGAGCCGCCTCCAGCAGCCACGCGGGTCAGAGATAATTACGCGGCGCGTCGCCGGCAAATTAAATTAATTGTTCTGACTGCAGCGTAATGGTGGAGATTCCCAGCGGCACAAGTGTTATCGGCTGTGCAGGCGGGGCACCGATCATGTCAGACTCTGGAGCAAACGGTCAGCCTTACGATCAGTCTCGCGATGAGCTCAGTGATCAGCCTCACGATCAGTCTCACGATGAGCTCATTGATCAGCCTTACGATCAGTCTCACGATGAGCTCATTGATCAGCCGTACGATCAGTCTCGCGATGAGCTCAGTGATCAGCCTCATGATCAGTCTCGCGATGAGCTCAGTGATCAGCCTCATGATCAGTCTCGCAATGAGCTCAGTGATCAGCCTTACGATCAGTCTTGCAATGAGCTCAGTGATCAGCCTTACGATCAGTCTTGCGATGAGCTCAGTGATCAGCTTCACAATCAGTCTAGCGATGAGCTCAGTGATCAGCCTCACAATAAGTTTGGCAATCAGCGTCATGATCAGTCTCACAATAAGCATGGCGATCAGCCTTACCTTTTTCCCGCTGGAGCTGGCCTTGGAGAGGCAGGAGCGGCCGGGCGACAGATAGCCGCCAATCACCTCGATCTCGTCCACGGCGGGGTAGCGCTTCTTCAGCAGGGTGCCCAGCTGGGCGTAGGGGGCCTGGGGCGGCGTGGAGGGGGTCTGGAGGCCTGCTTCCTGGGGCTCGGGCAGGGCAGGCTGGGGGTCGGCCTTGCGTTTAGGCACCACCGTGAAGGTGTTCCCCGAGCGACGCTGCACCATGGGGCTCGGACCCGGCTGCCCCGCCTCCACCTCGATGTCGTCGATGTTGGTGACGGGCAGGTGGTCAGAGGACGCGGCGGGCGCGGCGGGTTCAGGCGTCGCCCGCTTCGGGGGGGCGTCCAGGGGGGGCTCCGAGGGCGGCAAAGGAGACACGGGCACCAGGGGGGCGTCCGGTTCGTACAGTTCCGTTTTGGCTAGTCCCGCCGCGGTTTCCCGTTCCTGCTTCTTGGCGGTAGGCGGCGTGGGCGGAGACACGGCGAAGGTTGGGGTTGGCACTGCGGCGGCGGGCGGCTCCGTCGGCGCCCTCTGGACGGCGGGGGTCGGGGACTGGACGGGGCTGGAGGGGGCGGTGCTCCCGGGGGAGGCCGCGCCCCCTGCGCGCCGCCGGGGGATGACGGTGAAGGAGTTGCGGGACTGCAGGCGCAGGTTGGCCAGGGCGCGCGCCTGGATGTCCCCGGCCGGCAGCGCCGACAGGTCCGGCCGGGGCGAGGGGCGGATCTCGAACCCGGGGGAGGGCGGCGACGGGGGCGGGGACGGGGAGGCGGCGGCGGCGGCGGGGGCTCGGCGCCTCTCCGGCGGAGAGCGCGGCGCCCTGGGACTGGAGGAGCCCTCGGCGGCGGTCGGCCAATCCCGCGGCCTCTGCGGCCGGGTCTGGAACCGCTCTGACGCCTCCCTGTGGTTCGCCGGCGCGGCGCTCCCCCCGCCCTTCTCAAAGTGCCGCCGGTAGGAAGACACGGACTGGGGGGACCCGGCGGGGGAGCCGTCGCTCGCGTGCCCCTCCGGAGAGGAATCGGAGTGGGGCTTGGAAGACGAGGAGCTCTGGAAGACTGAGCCAGACTCTGCGCGGTCTGGACTGTGGGCCGGCGAGCGGCACAGCGGCGGCGTGGACTTTGGCACCTGATGATCTGGCTGCGGTTTGGGCCGGGCCCAGGGCCTGACCGGCCCGGTCTCCAGGTCCAGCAGGTTCTCCGTGCTGCGCGACTTGGGCTGAAGCTTCCCGTAGTTGCGGTCGAACTTCTGCAGCATGCGGCTCACCCTGCCCTGGGTCTGCCCCAGGTCCAGCGCGTCCTCGGAGCCCGGGCGGCCCAGCGTGCTCAGGTTCTCCTCGCTTTTGCTCAGCGCTGAATCGTAAATGACCACCTCCTTGGCGCGGATCTCGGTCACAGCACTGCCTCTCCTGTCTACCAGGTCACTCAGGGAACTGTAGCTGCCGACGGTGCCGTTCTGTTGCAGCTTGGCACCGCTTTTAATGCCGCTACCGTCTGGGAAATAATCCGGGTCAGACTCTATTATAATGATGTTCTCCGCGCGGATAGTCCGGATGCCCGGAACGCCGCCGTAAAGCTCCAATATATGCTGAACCGGCCGAGCGGCGCTCTCGCGATCCTGTCGCCTTTTACGCTCCTTCTCCAGTTTAATGAATGGGTTCTCCTGTAACGGGCCAAGACTGTCCTGCAGCACCAGGCTTTCTTCTTCACCCCCGCGTCCTCTGCCGGTTTTCTCCGCGTCGACAGTGTCGTTCGTAATCCAGGGGTCTTTGTTTGATTTCACTGGGGAGAGATCCGGGGAGGCGGAGGCGCTGCCATGCTTCCCCGCGAAGTGCTGGCTTGCCGGAGTGATGGTATAGCTCCTGTTTGAACTGGCGCTGGACACACTCTCTTTGTTTTTAGAGGCACCGCTATCTCCCGATACGTCTCCATTAAGCCGGGTTGCGGCCGCGCTCGAGGACGGCTCCGCTGCACCTGCTCCGGTCCCGCCGCCTTTTGCTTTCCTCCGCTCCAGAATCTCTCTCTTCCAGGCCGGCATCCTCGGGCTCTCCTGTCCAGCCTCTCGGCGGAGCACCCGCACTTCACCGCCAGACATCGCAGGGGGAAGGGGGGGATCTCCGGAATTTGGGGGATGGTGTTCCAGGGCTGGAACGGAAAGCACAATCCGCCGTCTGTCGCTGTACCTGCAGCGCTGTGTACTACAAACACGCGCACATCCCCCCGCCGTCTCCTTCTGTCTTTCTTGCGCTCTGCCTGCCTCTCTGCTGTCTGCCTCAGCCCCGCTCCGACCACGCCCTCTGCACCTGTACACCACAGACGTCACACTTCAATCTAAAAAAACTGCACCCTCTCACGGCGCCTTATTTGACCATATCCACTTTGAACACACCCCTCATTTACGTAGCACTCCATTTACGAAAGAAAGCCCCTCCTATTTCTATTGTTAAGTTAGCGGAAGATGGACTGTCCATCAAAGCGAAATGCTCGTTCCCGTCAGAGCTACTCTTCAACCCTGTGCCTTGGTTTATTAAAAATGTGTAGGCTGCCTTTGACAGGGGCAAATATAATTATGATTATGCGGTATTATAAATGCTGTTTCGCGCGTGTTGGCGCTACTTGGTTTCATATAAATAATTGAAATAATGAAAAAACGAGTGGTTAACATTACAACTGTTAAAATTAGAACGGAAGAGTCTTGGTCAGACATAAGGGAGGTTGGGGGTGTATTTCCTTTCCAGGAAATTGTGTCCGTAAAGTGTGATGACTCTCTTTGCGAGGATATAGCGTAAACGCGCATAGTATCAAAAAACTATTTAAGAGGAAACAGCCCGTAAGAGTATCGACGTGGGAAATGATACCACCACGTATCGTGACAATACTACACATTCAGCCTGTGAATGAATTAATAGATGTGTCATTTTTAGGCTACTTCCTACAGTATCACAGCAATGTCGTGGGCTATTGCTTCTCCCAGAGTGAGATTACGTCTGTTCTTCATCAAACATTCATCGTGGTCCTGCCACTACGAGCAGTGAATTCTAATGAGCTGGATTTAGCCGTAGCCGATGCTTGCCAATCAGTCAGGAGCGCACACAGAGGTTTCGATAGCATGCACGCATTTTGTATTGTGTTGTGATGAAGCAAATTAACCCAGCCTCGATCATACAAATTAATATCCGTTATTTTATATGCAATGCCTCTGCTCTACCGTGTGCTTTGCCTTTGATATGCTAATTGAGTGCAGGGACTTGGACTCATTCTAGGGCAATACGAAATTAATCTCGTCCCTCCTTACTACAAAGCGAAGGGATGTGAATGATATGCTCTCCATGAATACTTTTCTCTTGCCTTTTTCATAAACATGTAATATTTTAATTTAGACCGTGGAACCCGTGTGGCACAATTGCAATCATTTGAGAATTTCTTAAGATGGTGAAATTGTAGGCTCGTTCCGGGGTGAAACAAAACGAGGCGGCGAAACGAGCGCACACGCCTGAATTCCAGACTAGCACAGACGACGACGCTTGCTGGCGACCCTTTCCTGACTGGTCGGATGAAGAGTTAGCCTGTAGCCTATATTGTTGATTGAATGTACGTTTGCTGTTCATGAGAGGGAGAGGTTCGAAACCAATATAGGATACGCGCACAGCTACAACTCTCCCATTGCCTGTTTTCGCGTAATCATAAATTGCTTTGAGTTTTGTCTTCATTAATAGCCTACCCTGTGGCAAAATGTGAAAAATCAGCGAGAATAACAATATCAACCGTGTGACAGCAGTCAAAATGTGATCCGCGGAGATTAACTGTCATAACGCGGTCACTATTTCAACAGCGCGTGGCTTGTCTAATACAGATCCAATGTTGGGATATTAGAACATAGATCTACATCTAACACCCATTACATTGATAGGCTATCAAATAGTATTACATGTTTTTCCACATTTAATGTCGCCTACTTTCTGTGATGCAACCTATCCACAAGGCTGGAGCTTACATGCTTGATTTCTCTAACAACAGTTTGATGCGATATAGCATAGCCTAAGCTAACCCGCGTGTAACAAGTTTACCATGAAACGAACAGATCTGGTTAGTGATTCAGCTGATTCAGTTATGCAAGGACTGAATAGGACTTTTTGATTTTACTTGAATCGGCTGAACAGGAGGGATAGGAGGACACTGCGCCGATGCACGTGTCGGAACCACTAAATCTTATGTTGGTAGTGGTATTCCGCAACTAGCAATAACCTAACACAAATTTGCTGTCGTTTTCTTCATAAGCGCTTTCTATCGTTTTTAAACAGCTTGTTTAATTAAAATGGAAATCCTTTACATAAGAGCCCGGTTAAGACCACATAGCGTCTAAAATAATGAGTCTTGAAGTGACCTATAAATATATGGATATGTTTTGATTAACAACGAGAATAGTTTGTGAAATGACCTCGCGCACTTAAAACTGCTTTTTATAGCCTACCTAAAAGAGACCAAAAAAATACGGCGCGCCAGGACATATTTTACCCACGAGGTAGGTTTCACATTGAACAAAAGGTTTATTCTGGCGAATGATCATAATCTCCTTCCCCTCGACCAACTCCCTCGTGAAGTCCGCTATTTATTATTATTATCACCACCCATTCATCGGTCGGCAAGGAAACAAAAATACGATTCCTCCCTTCGGAAACATTATGGTTAAACAGTGACCCCTTGTGGTTGAATCCAAGAACGTTCCGAAGCGGTCAGCCTACTTTGAAGCACCAACAGGGTCTACGTGCACGATCGTGTCATTGGTTCTGTTATAGGCTATATTATTATGACATTGATTTTTAGCCTCTCATGATTCGTATCAATAGCCAATTATTATATAAATATTACTACTTTTAATTACAACTGAGAGTGAACTTTTTGCATCAGAGACGGTGTCATGCAAACCAGAAAAGAACAGTATGCCTACACAATTCTGGATGATTACAGAGATCATGAAAATAAATCAATTTTAACACTGGGTCTTTCACAAAAAGAAATACAAATAAATGAGCATTATTAAGTATATTTTCTTCAGGTTTTCAAATCCCAAGACAAACCCCAAGATTCCCTTAACTGAGTTTAATTTTATTTTATTTTCAAACACAGTTAAATAAAAAAATTGTAAGACAAAAATTCACCAAATACTGGCGGAACAGGGGAAGTTATGGCTATATCTACAGCGTCATGGGTTCTCACATTTGTAACGGATTCTGGAAAATAACTGATCTCCATTCTGGGAAACAAGGGCCGGTTTATTTCTCCTAGCGTACAATTAATGTTAAGTAAAAAAAATCCACTAATTAACATGTATTATTGGAAACTTGGGATGTCTACAACAGCTGCTGTTAAATTCTATAAACTCTGCTCACGTGCTCTGCATAAAATAGTGCGATGTGCTTTAATTTGCATCGGATGCGAAATAATTACATTAGGCTAATTTAGCAGACGCTCACATTCAGTGCGACGTACAATGTCAGAGAAACGTAACCGCATTCGCCGGATTAATATGAGCAGTTGCATCAGACCTAGCTAACAACATTCCCCGATCAGCAAGTATAGGACTCAATGTCACAAAAGCACTAATGCAAATGGAACTTTGCTAACAAAGAACCAAAATATAAATTCTGAATACGTACAGATTAGATCCATAACAAGCCACCAGAATAGAAACACACACACAAAGAAAAACATTAAAATATAACCCAAAACCATAAAATGACATAATCTGAATTAGTATAAAAGGTGGGGAGTGCTATGGGGTGAAGATAGGAGGCAAATGAAGACGCAGTCTGAAGAGATAGCTCTTTCACATCGGGAGGCTGACCCGTGATTCTGCTGTCTTGACCCGTGCAAACCTAATTTCACCACTGGGTGGCGGGGACAAGCAAGGAGGGAGGGAAGGAAGAGTCAGCCACCTCGGGATTCGTCGAATGGAATGATCTGGCGGGGGGTGGAGGCACTCACTATTCACCACTGATGGTGGAGCTGTCCTATTCGCAGTAGCCCATTACCACCGTTTTAAGATGGAGGGTAAAGCTGACTAGCGTCAAGATAGAAACGGTCTCAGGCACCACGAGAGGAGACGGCAGACCAGAGAAATACAGTCCGTACCGCTCGCTAGCCCATCACAGCACACAAGCTGTTGCACCACTGCAGCACAATAAACAGCTGCTTTTCAATTCACACCATAAGCATTTATGTGGGAAGTTTGTGAATGATCTGACTAAATGCTAGCGCAAACTGGCACACGGGACGGGAAATAAATCAAGTGAGAAGTTTTCGTTTACCAGCAGAAAATTGGCAGAAATGTTTTTGACAATGAATTTCACTCATCTTTTCCACAGTTATTACCCAGACAGGAATCTATCACATTACTTCTGGAACACTGGACATGTTGGTTTGGGATGGCAGGTATGGACAAACAGAGGAGTTGAAGTTGAAGGCACTTTTTAAAGGATTCATACAGAAAGAACCACAATGACCTTAAATCCTTAAGTACAGCACAGAGCACGGATGCTTTGAATGTTGGTTTATTAACAATTTACTCATCAGACAATAGGAAAAACGGTGTGGGCATACAGAAAGCAGGGCTTCCCATGAACTACCCATCTCACACACACCTGTGCACAATCACAACCAGTCATAACGGGGTAGTGCAAATGAAAAACATTCACCGTGTTTCTGATCAGATTTTACACATCCGCAGCATCGTCTGTACAATTCTCAGAAACCATATATATATGTACAAGCATTATCAGGTGGGGGGGGGGGACCAAAACAGACACCTTTCAGTGTGGCTGGAACATGTTTGGTTCAGTCAGGACTGCATGCCGCTGCACAAACAACACAAACCCGTGTTTAATACAGAAAAGTAACGTTACATTTCGGACAGCGAGTTATTTTATGCTTACAGTACTTGTGAAGGGAATGGTTTTTGATTGCATGAAGAGCAGTGGACTAAACACGATCTGACACAAGTTTACAACAAAATGCTTTGACACCGGGGGTCGGGGGGCAAGAGTAGGAGAGACATATGAATGACAAGTTAGAGGGAGAGAGAGTCCTGTGACCTTTTACAGGGTGGATATATCGAACTCCATATAAACGGAATGGATATAGCCATTGCCATATAAACAGGATGGACACAGTGAACTCCATATAAACAGATTGGATATAGCCAACTCCATATAAATGGAATAGATTCATCCAGCTCCATACAATCGGAATGGATATAGCCAACTCAATATAAACGAGATGGATATATCCAACTCCATATAAACAGTATGGATATATCCAACTCCATAAAAACGAGATGGATATATCCAACTCCATATAAACAGGATGGATATGGCCAACTCCATATAAACCGAATGGATATATCCAACTCCATAAAAACAGTATGGATATATCCAACTCCATAAAAATGAGATGGATATATCAAACTCCATATAAACAGGATGGATATGGCCAACTCCATATAAATGGCAGCAGGAGGAGCAGCAGCAGGAGGAGTGTCAGCCAGAGCGTCCAGCAGCCGGTGTGCAGAGTCCATTGCGCAGTCAGCTACCCGCGGCACCGTTTCAGGTCCCCCGAACGACAACAGAGAGAGCCGGGGAACCCGTGACGCGGGGGCGGCTGGCGGTCAGTCCGTCGCCGTCGGCGACGCGCGGCGCGTCCCGCCCTCAGTTGACGCGGCAGGCGCGGATCATGAGCAGCTGCAGGAGGATGAAGAGGGGCGAGACGATGAGGCCGAACCACAGGTCGCGCGCCTGATCCTGCTCGGCCAGCTTCTGGCACAGCAGCACCTCGCACACCAGCTTGAGGCTGAGCACCGTCAGCACCCAGAGCAGCCGCAGCACCGCCTGCCGCCGCTCGCCCTCCTGGTACAGCCGGATCGACACGATGGCCGTGAAGTAGGTGCTGAGTCCGTCGGCGGCGAAGAGCGGCACGAACACCAGCCACCAGCTCATGGCCTGCAGGTCCAAATGCAGCGCCACCAGCACGCTGAAGGCCAGCAGCGCCCCCAGGTGGAGGAAGAGCTCGAAGGTGGCGAAGCCCAGCCATTGGACCAGCTCCCGCAGGGAGAAGAGCATGACGGAGACGGGATGCGCCGGGGGGCGTGCAGGAGGGGGGTCTGCACGAGATGGGGAGGGGCGCCAGTCAGCGGGCGGGGGTCCCGAGGATAGGAGAGGCGACCGTCCTGGGGGAGGAGAACACCGCAGGATCGCTTATGCTGATGTGCAGCTCCCCTTTCTGTAGGGAGGCCCGGCTCAAATCCAGCAGCACAGCTCAAGCAGCCCCTACACAGACAGCACGCCCATGGAGGGGGCAGAGTAAGGTGGTCTTCCCTCTCCTCGCGCTGGAACAAGGCAGCTTTTAAGTGAACAGTCTATCTGGGAATCCTTTACAGGATCAGGGCACGAGAGAGGTGACAATCCAACCTGCAGGCACAGAGAGAAAGAGACGAGAGCGTCGTACTGAGCACACAGAAACGGTCCAGGTCGGAGGTGCATCATAGGCGGTTCATCTACGGTACATAGCTAATACTACGTAATGACCCACTCCTCGCCGAGCACATCCCCCAAAAAACGGTGGGGTTGGCTAATAAAAAGTGCAACTTCAGACAAAAGTATCACAGAAAATAAGTCGAATGTGGCCTGAAAAAGGGCTTGTTATATTTAAGATACCTAACGATAGCAAGCTAGACAGCAAGCTAATTATATAACGTTGGTTATTATGGTAGCCAGTGCACGGATGAAAAATAATACTGGAAGTTGTGACAGCGTGACCAGTTATGCGTCTAAATCCGGATTAATAAAATAGTTAGTATAGGTCGCTAGCATGAAGCACCTCTTTGTCTCTTCAGTCTAGATGCTGCAAATGAGTATAACGTACACATCTCAAATGAACGCTTTTCCATCTGACTCTTCAGCTAGCAACAGTCAGCTAACTTAGCCAGTCTAGCTACCAGAATCCACCTCATTACCATTCACCAGATTAACTAAATCCGACAATTACCTCAAGGTTGTACTATCAATGCGTCCATTCTCAGAAACATAGTAAAGTAGAGGAGTGCAGATCGAGATAGAGACATTGACAGCAAGACAGATTCGCAAACCCCTGTTCACTGTTTTGGCTAAGCTACATCACTTACCTTCCGCCTTGCGTAACCAACTGGTATCGCGAGAGCTGGAGCTGTTCACGCAGAGACCTCGCATCCTATGTATGGTGGCCGACCAGCCGGACCAAGTCAAGTACTTTGCCAGAAATCTCAGACAAGTGAACCCAAAGGTAAGACCTCTAGTTAACGCCCCATGACAATTTATGATCAGAGATATCAATGCATGATTTGGCATGTATTTTCATGATTGCTAGCTGTTGTTGAAATAACTCGAACCAGCTGCGCCGTTGCAGACCGGGGGACAGAGACATTACAAGCCATGATAGGGGACAGAGGTGACACTTAAAAGTTGTCGAGTGAAAAGAACTTGTGCATTTTAACTGTTTTATCAAGCTAACTGCGTATCGGAATGAACATTTCTAAACTATTTTTTATCGCCGGCTAAGCATTTTCTTACCTTATGTATGCAGCAGGCTGGCCAGGAATTAAGCTTTACGTCTTGGTGGATAACTCTATTGCACCACTCAGTTGAAATAGTATGCATAAGCTAGCTATAGAACTAGAATTCCAAGAACTGAGAGCTTCGCAATAGAAACCGCTGCGCTTCTAGCTCGCTAGATTCTGCATCAGCAACGCTTGCATGCGGTAAGTTAGGATAATGCCTGCAACACAAATGGACTCGATTAATTTTAATTGAACTAAGAGCGTCTGCCAAATGCCTGTAATGTAATGTAATGTAACCATTTCATTCATTGAGATCGAAAGGAGTATATCGACTGCTTGTTGGTAATCATTGGCGATGGGTTTGTGTTTGATGCAAAACCAGATTTCAAAATGAAAAAAAAAGACGCGCAAAAGAATCATAAGAAATGGCTGCTTTGTAAACAGTCGCACTACCTTTGCGAATGCAGTGTACGCTAGCTTCATACATTCCGCGTCCGCGTGTCCGCGAGGGTCCGCTTCGGTCCGCGTGACGTAAATGCAGCCCAAAATTTGTGACCGCGGGGACTGTACGCAAAGCAAGCGCGCCGACGGCGCATGTTCCAGATAACAAAATGGATGCTCGTTTTGAAGAGAGATTGTGTGAGGAGATCCGCCGTTACCCACATTTATATAATTCGTCTTTGACAAAATACAAAGACAGCCGAACGGCGTTGAACTCCTGGCGAGAAATCGCGCAAACGCTTGGGAGAGATGAAGATGCATGCCGTCAAAAGTGGAAATATCTGCGAGACAGATATGTGAAGGCCAAGAGAAAGTTGAAAGGCAGGAGCGGCGGTGCAGGCGGGAGAGACGACATACCTCCCATTATTTCCATGTTAGATTGGCTCTCTGGCTTCATCAAGCATCGTGCCACGGAGAGGAACGCCACACCGACGCCGACCCTCAATTGTAGTATGAATGGAACCGCGTACGCGTCCGGTACAAGTCCGCTGCTGTCCGCGGACGCGGAACGCGGAAAGTATGTCCTAGCCTTTACTGTGCTGCAGCGCTTTCTGAGTTGAGCACATTGCCTTTAGATCAATACACGTTGAACGTCAGTAATTAAACACTTTTTTGTAAATGTGTAAATTTGGTAGCACACACAATGAACAGAGCGGTTACTTATTCAGTGGTAGTTAGTAGTTTTTAAAAAATGTATTTACATTTTTTTAGCGAATTCCAAAGTTGGAGTTTTGGGAAGCCTGTAGTGAAAATGTAGCTATTGGACCGTAACGGTGGGATTCGGTTCCTCAAACTGCCGGAGCTCTTGCATTCCTCTCGGCAGATGGGCGTAAAGCCGCTGGTCGTGTCACAGCCGTGTTTGGATTAACACCAGACCAAGGGCATGTTTGTCTTGTGTCTGAAAATGGCCATTGTCATAATCAACCTGTGCTGTACAGTCAGGCAATACCTGTTCATCCAGATTTCGATGTAAAAATGTTCACAAGAGCGAACCTATGCAAAAACACCGTCGCCAAACTATCAAGGTCCGGTTTGCCTTTTTGAACCATTTTAAATGGGGCGCATGTATGTGCCTCGAAGTTCTGCTGTGCTGTAGACTTCAGTCCTTTGCTTATTTTCTTGAGAAGTAATGGAGTGCAAACGTATTTTACTTGTTGGGCATGTTTTGATAATCCCATCATTTTCTGAAGGCTGAAATCACTGTGCACCCAAACAATAGAAACGGTCTTTCCTCTGATATTGTTCACGTGAATGACCTCGGAAAAACCGTTTGGAGTAGAGAATCCAGCCAGCAGTTCTCTCAAGCTAAAACACTGCCTGCCGCGTTGGGATGGCAGCTGTACATTCCTCCCACCAACTGTTTGGGTAGGGCTTCAAGGTTCTGTGTCTCGGCTCAGCCAACGCCCCAAATTGTGTGCATACTGCTCTCAGGAGTTGGGTTAGTTGCTATGGTAATTTAGCTTTTCAAATGTTCCTTAAATGACAGTTAGGCATTGTGAGTCTCTGGCTGTTTTTCTGTGTAAGTGCAGCACGCTGTGTCCTGTCTCTGCCCCTCAGTGCAGCGATGCAGTCTGTGGAGTCTCTCCTGCACAGTGGCTACTTCCACCCCACGCTCCGATACTGGCAAACCAGCGCTGCCGACCTGCGCCCCGAAAACCTCATCTACCCCATCTTCATCACGTAATGCAGCCTGTCTACCATGCACACAGGGGTGGGGAGTGGGAGATCACAGCATATACGTGTAGGACCGCAAAATGAGTGTGTGTGTGTGTGTGTGTGTGTCGGTCTGGGTCTGGGTCTGGGTGTGTGCAGGCCTGCTGGACAGAGGAAGTGTGTGTTTGTGTGTGTGTGTGTCTCTGTGTCTGTGTGTATGAGTGTGGATGTGGGTGCGTGGTGGCCTGCTGGATAGAGGAAGTGCTTATGTTGTGTGGATGAGTCAGTGGTGCACTTGTGCAGAAAGGAGACATGCAAATTGTGATATGGCAAATGTCCTAGAGCTGTGCTACTTGTCCATTACCAGCTCTATATACACTAGTGCTGTCAGATATTACCAGCTCTATATACACCAGTGCTGTCTGGTATTACCAGCTCTATATACACCAGTGCTGTCTGGTATTACCAGCTCTATATACACTAGTGCTGTCTGATATTACCAGCTCTATATACACCAGTGCTGTCTGGTATTACCAGCTCTATATACACTAGTGCTGTCTGATATTACCAGCTCTATATACACTAGTGCTGTCGTACATTACCAGCTCTGTATACACCAGTGCTGTCTGGTATTACCAGCTCTATATAAACCAGTGCTGTCTGATATTACCAGCTCTATATACACTAGTGCTGTCGTACATTACCAGCTCTGTATACACTAGTGATGTCTGGTATTACCAGCTCTTATACACTAGTGTGTCAGATATTCAGACTTATATACACTAGGTGTCTATTACATCTGTACAATGCTGTGGTAACACATAAAAGTGGTGTCAATATAACAAGAAGTTATATATATTAGTGTTATTTCTTGAAATGGAAAATAAAATGGTTCAAGATAAAAGTTGATATATTTTTTTTAATCCAATTTGCATGCTGAAATGGATTTGTTCGTGTTGGAACATCCCATCTGATGACTCGCGTTTTCATAGCCAATACCCATCAGGTTTGATAGCCTATAAAACATTCATGCGGGAATAACTGCAGCGAGAGATGACTGTATGGAAAGGAAAGCACCACTTTATCAACGCTGCTTTCCATTTTGTCTGTATCCATCAACAATTTCTATAAAATCTTATAAGTGGAATTTTGTTTTCCTTTGCCCGTGTGCCCTTCCTGCACCCTCTTGTGGGCATAACACGCATTACGGGATGTTACTAAAACATTCTCAGATGACTTACGCCCACACAATAATTATACAAATGTTGCAATAAATATTCAGGTGTAATCAAATCACTGTTCTTTATTGGAATGCAAATATTCAAATGACAGTTTTTGGTTCAGATGACAGCCCTAGTGTACAGAAATAGGCCTGCTTTTTGTTTGTTTGTTAGTTGACAGGTGTGTGGCTGCACCTAGTGTACAGTTCAAGTGTATTGTTCCGCGACTCAGGGTGACTGTCTTTTCCTTTCTCTCTACAGTGACAGTCCTGATGCAATCGAACCCATTGTCAGTCTCCCTGGACAGGCCAGGTACGCTAGCTACCCCACACCCCGACCACCCCACACCCTGACCTCCCCCCACACCTCCACTCTCTCCTCTCAGTCCCCCTGTATCAGGGGTGGGGGGCCTTATTTGGGTGCACTGGAGAGTGCAGATTAATGTAATCAGGCTGGGCGGAACCACAGGCGGCCCTGGGCTAAGATAAGGACAGAATTCGTTAGGTCTTTGTCCTCTAGATTTCTCTCTCTCCTTCCCTCCCTCTCTCCCACCCATTCTCAAGCTTTCCCCTCTGTCAGATGTGTCACTGAAAGACAAGCTTTTGATGATGTGATGAGCGGGAGAAGGTCAGGCTTGCGGCTGGTAAAGGTCCCTGCCACACTGGTGCTTTGGCCCAGTCCGACCCTGAGATGGGTCTGGAGAGTGGTTTGATATGACTGTTAACAGGGGAAGCACAGGCTTATTGATGAGGTGTTTTACTCTACAGACAGTGTTTGTTCTGGTGAATGGTGGGATGATGTGTTTCCACAAATTATGTCACTGCTAAATCTGTCCTCATTTATTCACAAATGGATGGATTCAGAACATTTTGAACTTCGATTTCTTGATCTGATGCGATATCTGATGATTTTAATTATTTTTTTTACTAGAATTCCTTAGAACATTGGACCTGATTGTGTAAATTTAAGGAGTTCCTTTGGTTTATCTGTAGAAAACTCGCTAAAACAAAAACAAACAAAACAAACTGAAGGTTCTGTCTGTCTTTTTTGCACCTCCAACGGGCAGATATGGGGTGAATAAAGTGGAGGAAATGCTGCGCCCCCTTGTGGAAAAAGGCCTGAAGTGCGTTCTGATTTTTGGTGTACCAGCTAAAATTGCAAAGGTGAGTCGCAAAAAACAGTCTTTATGTGTGTGGTTCAGAAGGAGAGAACTTTACCTGTGCACGTCTTGGGCTAAAAAATGTTCCGAAGTTGTCCGGTGATCCAAGCCTAGGCCTCATCCCCCAGCCACGGTGACTCTCGCTTCCCCCTCAGGATGAGCGTGGCTCGGGTGCGGACAGGGACGACACCCCCGCTGTGCTGGCGGTGAAGAAGCTGAGATCCTGCTTCCCTGACTTGCTGTTGGCCTGTGACGTCTGCCTGTGTCCCTACACCTCACACGGTCACTGCGGTCAGTCCCTGTGCTCTACACTGTGTCCCTACACCTCACACGGTCACTGCGGTCAGTCCCTGTGCTCTACACTGTGTCCCATCACCCATACGAGTCACTCGGTCAGTCTGTGCTTACACTGCCTACACTCACGGTTCACTGCGGTCAGTCCCTGTGCTCTACACTGTGTCCCTACACCTCACACGGTCACTGCGGTCAGTCCCTGTGCTCTACACTGTGTCCCTACACTTCACATGGACACTGCGGTCAGTTGCTGCTCTGTACACTGGGGCCTGATAGCAGTAACCATTAGACTGAGAACCTGTGCTAACTGTGTAGCAGAAACCGCCACATCACAGGTTCTGTGTGCTGGGTTTGAGCTAGCAGTAAATGCTACATCGCAGGTTCTGTGTGCTGGGTTTGAGCTAGCAGTAAATGCTACATCACAAGCTGTGTGTGCTGGGTTTGGGCTAGCAGTAAATGCTACATCACAGGCTCTGTGTGCTGGGTTTGGGCTAGCAGTAACTGCTACATCACCGGCTCTGTGTGCTGGGTTTGGGCTAGCAGTAAACGCTACCACACAGGTTCTGTGTGCTGGGTTTGGGCTAGCAGTAACTGCCACATCACAGGTTCTGTGTGCTGGGTCTGGGTGAAAGGAGGTTCTGTCTTTTCAGGAATACTGAGCGATGATGGAACGCTGGACAACGCGGCGAGCTGCATGCGCCTGGCGGAGGTCGCGCTGGCGTACGCTCAAGCAGGCGAGTCCCTCCTGTGGTTTATTTACCGTAACGAGAAGGGAAAACGCCTTGTGCACAGCAGCATGTTCCTTTGTGCAAGGTGATGGTTGTGGCAAGAAATGAATAAAAAAAGTCACGATATAAGTGGTGTGCGTGTGGACGTGTGTGCATGCGTGCGTCTGTGTGTGTGTGTGTGTGTGTGTGTGTAAACCGTACCATGTTGTGCCTCTGCAGGCTGCCACATCATTGCGCCGTCGGACATGATGGACGGGCGGATCGGTGCCATTAAAGAGGCCCTGTTGTCCAACGGGCTGGGGAATAAGGTCTGAACCCTGCCCAGCCTCTGCTTGAGAAGAAATCGTCTCAATTTCCCATTTCCCTTCATTAAAGTATTTAATATATATGAAAGTGTAGAAAACTCCCAGTCTAAAATAACAAAATTACAAAAACCTTGACACACCCCTGACTAGCTGTAAATGGTATGAGGGTTAGTTTTCTGGCAAATGGTTTTGCATCATAAACATGCTGTTTGTGGCAGACTTTTATTTTGATAGATTGTTGAGTAAAAAGGACTTGCTGTAACCACAAGGAAGTTTGTGTTTATTACTGACCCGTCTCTCTGTTTCCCTCTCAGGTGTCTGTGTTAAGCTACAGTGCCAAGTTTGCCTCCTGTTACTATGGTCCCTTCAGGTAAACAGGAAAGAGCCAGCCCGCTTCGCTCTCTCCCAGTTTGGACTTCGGCCTGTGTTGAATAACTTGTAGCAGTATATGGTCTTGGCCCTCAGTGGCCTATTATCAAATACATCAGAAATCCTTAAACGGTTTCCTTCTTACCTGTGTGGTAGAAAGATGGAGAAAGACAAAGTCTGCGTATTAGTCATGCTTGATCCAGGTGATTCTGTGTTTTCTTGTTTGGGTGGTGTGTGTGATGGCTCCTGTGTGGTGTGTGTGTGTGTGGTGCGTGTTATGATCCTGTGTGTGGTGTTTCTGATGGCGGGGTATTATATTTGTCTGAAGGGACGCAGCCCAGTCCAAGCCAGCTTTTGGGGACCGCCGGTGCTACCAGCTACCACCTGGAGCCAGGGGTCTGGCACTGAGAGCAGTGGTAAGTGTATATATGTGCGTGTATATATGTGTGTGCGCGCGTGAATGTACTCTGTGTCTTTTTATTATTTCTAATAGTTGTACATAAAGTACCAAATAAAATGGATGATATCATATATTAAACTAATTTTATTCAATTGAGATTTGTTTTAATCCAGAAAGCAACTAGTTCTTATGTTTTCAACTACAGGAGCACTTGGTATTCGTGGTAACCTTGATTTTTATGGTAACCAATTGACAGCATGACCCTTTAGTATGTGGCCAATCAGTGAACTTTCCTTTGATCCCATACAGAGCAGACACGGCATATGTAAACAGTATGCATCTATCGTGTGGCTCGATTGATAATGAAAGAAGAAAGGTGATTTCACAGGGTCTTTAGCAGTAGTTGATTGGCAGTTGATACGTTAGTGAGGTGTGTGTGTAAAAGGTGCGTGCCTCGTGTGTCAGGAGCGGGATGTAAGAGAAGGGGCGGACATTCTGATGGTGAAGCCAGGACTGCCTTACCTGGACATAGTGAGGGAGGTGAAAAACAAGGTAAGTGTGTAAAAAAAATCTACACTAACCTTCGGTCCGGCACTGACCGCACAAGGTGAGAATGAGAACCCAAGGTTAAATAATATATGCGGCCCACATAAAGTGCTTTGGGGAATCAAATCATTCTCAGTCAAACGTTCATCAGCTAAATATATATATTTTTTTCCAGTCGGTTTTTTAAAAAGCAGTGTTTTAAGGATAAATACGTTTTTAGTCCAGGTTGTATTTTAAAAAGATAAATTTAACTTTACAGCAGTTTGTGTCTTGTTTTGGGATAATTTTATTACACCGTTTGTTTGGTTTGCAGATGGCCTTGTGTGCACATGCTTAGTTAACTTTTTCTTTTTTAACAGTGTATGTTTATGTAGCTGATCTTTATTTACCCACAACCCCACACCTTCATTATTTATCTTTTCATTCTTCTAAATAGTGGAAAGGTTATGCCATCATGTCAAGTGTCACTTCCATTTAACCTTTCTGAAAAAGACTCCAGTGGTCTCCAACCCTGGTCCTGGAGAGCTACAGGGTCTGCTGGTTTTCATAGTGACTCTGTACTTCATGAATCAATTAGAGCAGTTGATTACACAGTTAACTCAACTCACCTGGTGTCTTGGGTCTCAATTGGGTGCTGATTTTAAGGTGAAAACAAAAACCAGCAGACCCTGTAGCTCTCCAGGACCAGGGTTGGAGATCACTGCTATAAAGAAATAGTAAAACCTGTAACCACAGCGACCCCCCTCCCCCTGTGCCCACCCCAGCACCCGAACCACCCGCTGGCCGTGTACAACGTGTCCGGGGAGTTCGCCATGCTGTGGCACGGGGCCCAGGCCGGGGCCTTCGTCCTGCGCACCGCCGTGCTGGAGTCCATGACCGCCTTCCGCCGTGCGGGTGAGCTGGTGGGCGGGGCCTATGCGCTAGGGGGTGGGGCAGAAACGCGTGGGGGAGGGGGGCGCATAAGGAGGGTGGCCTGTCCGCCCGCCCTTTCAAAATCAAACTCCGTAAAACTGCCTGTCACACATAGCATGGCTTTTAATTTGTATATTCAGACTGTTTTGGTTTTTAACCGTATTTTTATTTTATTTCATGTCAATTTTCACCATGCTAATTGGAGGGACCGGCAGCAAGTTCAATTTGTGAGAAAGATCCAAGGACTGTGATCCAACAGAGAAGATTTTGGATTATTATAATTTTTTCACATTTTGGTCATTTAGCTGACATATTTATACAGACAAATTACATACAATTCTAATATATATAGAGCTGTGTACCTTTCTCTGGGGTATAACAGTATACACAGTGATCTGGCAATTCAACCAGCAACCTCTGAGATACAAGACCATTTCCCTAACCACCATGCTACACTATTGGGGGTGTGATTAGTGTACCTGTGAGTCCAGCTAAAGTGCTATCTGCCCATCTGTCTTTCAGGTGCTGACATCATCATCACCTACTACACACCTCAGCTCCTCACCTGGCTGAAGGAGTAGCTCCCAGACAGATGGAAGGACACACAGCCTGTCCGAGTCGCACAAGCCTGGAACATCAAGTGTCAATCCAATCATCATTACGGGTGGACAATCAAATAAGCTGCAAACAATAAGCCATAGAAATAAGATCTCTTCTTTCCTATTGGTTGGATTCTGGGTTTACAAAAATTCTAACCACTTTAATTGGCATTTGTGTGTACCAAAGCAATTACTGTTCGCTGCGTCACACTAAATGAAACAGTTTGGTCAAAATCCATACCGTTCCACTTTCTGTGAATGGCAAGGTAGGAGAGAACTTTTTTAAAATGGCAATCTATGCCTGTGGCTTCTTGTGTGGCACAGTCTTCTGTCTGACATGTTTATAGGGCATTTCTGTTAACAATACTGGCACTGTGGCAAAGGGAGAAAGGTGGTTGTGGATTACCTGGTTCTAGTTTTTCTCCCTTTGTCAATGTTGCATCAGCTTAAGCATTTAGAAGCTGTTTGATAAAGCACAGGTAAAAGAGTTGGTAAACCACTTCTTCAGAGTACATAACTGAGTTCTTTCATAGCAAGATCTGCTAGAAAATATTTTTATGTTTTAAGAAAAATACTTTTTTTATCAAAATAAAATCATGATTCAGTGAAATGAAATAAATATACGATTGAGTTAACTTTTTCTTTATTTTGTAATTCATGAAAACGTAAGAACACGATTTGGTTCAACAAACATTAATGTGTGCTGTAGGAATAGCTTTATTTAGGTGAAACTATGTTCACCCACAGAACGAATAACCCTAGTGCAGGGCTACTTAACCTAGTCACAGTGTCTTGCTGGTTTTCATATTTACTCAGCACTTAATCAGTAATAACATGCATTTACATTACAGACACTTAGCAGACTCTCTTATCCAGAAAATCAGTGTAATTCTCAGGAATACGAAAACGCAATATCACCAAGAAGGCCCAGAGGCCAATTAATAATCAGTAATTGTAATGTTTACCTTTCAGGTAAAGTAAACATTAAGTACAGTTTAGTGGTAGGAATAGACGAGCAGTGTTGGGCTGAACGGCCTGTTCTCGTCTGGTGTTATGTTATGTTAACATGGCAAACAGTAATTTGAAAAGCCTGTCCTAATGTATAAACCCCTCAGGATTGAGGGGGAGCATTTTCACAGCTGTACGTTATGATAAAAGAATAATAAAATTGTTATTTTTTCGCCCCAGTGAATTACAGTACAAAAGAGCTGATTAAATAAAAGTACAGGAATAGGAAAGATTAGATGTATTAGCTGCAAGAAAGGTGAAACCCCACTGATCTCTGTACCATGAAGTTAGTCAGCCTGGCCTACCTCCTACCTTTGGAATTTACAGGCCAGTCGTCATTATTACAGTACAGAGACACAGTGCCCCCTGCATGCCACTTGTAGAACTGCAGCTTAGATCCCTAAATTAGAAACGTCTTGTGGGGACTCTGGAATGTTCTGAATGGTGACCTCATATTTCTCTGCCTGCCTGTCCTTTGGCCTAGAGCAGGCTGGAGGAAGCGCATTGGCTGGAATCCCATGACAGACGGACCGCACTTCCCAGTCTATGGTGGAGAGAGGGAAAGCAAGCTTTAAGATGAATTTTGTTAACCTCTACTCTTTATTTTATTATTTATTTAAACTTTATTTAAGCAGGAGTTCCCATGAGATAAAACCTCTTGTTCGCAAGAGACCTGCCCAATATGGCAGCCCAATAAGGCAGATCTGCTGTCCAAATCTAATACAATGTCATTTAAAAAATGAAGAAAATAACTGAAGTAGTGCTATGTTTCGGCTTGGTGGGGCCTAAGCACAGAGAACATAGGTAGGTATGATTTGATCTGATTATTAAGATTCCAGGATCTTAGCCAGGCAGCATATTTTGGATATAGGACGATAGTTGTTTCAGTCGGTCCTCTCACTAGCTTTATACAATGGAAGAACACCTGCACAAAGTCAAGGAACCCATTCTCAGCAAACAGACTCTTATATAAATTATACCATGACCATTATTCCATGATGCATAATGAGAAAATATGTTTATTTCCTTGAAATACCTTAGGAATATAAAACACCCACTTAGGGGGACAAGTGAAAATCATGAATGGAAGGGAAACTGCAGTTAAATCTGTTAAAGACGGGAGAGAGACAGTCTCTATGTCAGAATGCCACTAGAAAGGTACTTGGTGGTGTGCACTGCTGAAGGACAGTGATGTCGAGCAGCACCAGTGAGGCTGTTGTGTGACAGAAGCCCCTATTTGTGCATTAGTGTTAGCACGTGCATTAGCATTAGTGTTAGCGTATACATTAGCATTAGCGTGTGCATTTGTGTTAGCATGTGTGCATTAGCATTAGTGTGTGTTAGCATTAGCATGTGCATTAGCACTTACTGCCATGCTGGCGGCGTCATCCTTTGCTCCTCTTTGGGGAAGAGCAGCAGCAGGACGCTATCCTCCCCGCCAGGTAGGACAGCGCTGACAAAGCAAGGAATCAACACCATGGGGGGGGGGGGGCATGAGGACTATGAGCACAGTACTATATTTCACCATGAAAATGCTAACAGAAATCGGGATGTTGCACTATTTTTTTCACAGCGGTACTTCTTCCTGTGCTTATTGTGCGGCTGCAAGAATGCCTTCTTTGCTGAGTGATGAGTGACCTCGCGATCCTGGCACAGAAATCTCGTGCTCAGCCTTGTTTATTTAAATCAGCTTCCTGTAGTGCAGGGACAAAAGAAGGCCAATCCAGCCCATCTAATGTTTCTCTACCTCTCAAGTTTCTCCCTTCTCTACATGTTGTCTGTTTCATTATATCTTTCATGACTTCAAACCACAGGATTGCTACCTCCCCCTTTCCTTCTGACTATCTCTTTCTCCATCGATCCAACTGTAATATAGTTGTATTATGAATGAATATAAATGCTGCCATGCATGGTATCTCTCCCTCCTCATGGATCATGGCTGTTACAGATTAAATAATATCACCTCTATCAAATTACCTTTTTCAAGGTCTAGAGAAAGAAAGGTATTTCCGGAAGAATAAAACATTGGAGGTGTATCCGATATAAGACACTTTTAGGTACATAGCAAAGGGAACTACACAGGCCTCTAACATGGCAGAAGTTAATACATTAAATCATTTTAAGTAGATAGTAAATAAACCTGAGATGAGAGATTAATTTTAAAACAACAGTTTTATTTATTAGATTAAATATTCATCCTTTCTTTTTGACTTACATAAAAAAAAAAAATGATTCTTACCTCCAAAGATTCGTCACAGCATCGCTCTAAACCTGACGACTGTCCTGGCTCTGCGTTAGCGGCAGCTATGAGGTGTGGGACCTGCCTGACTGCGGGTGATCAATAATGCACAAAAAACATTTGTCAGAGGTTACGGTCAAGTGATCTGATCAACCAGCCAATAACCGAGTCCCCAAACTCCCTATTGGACAGAGTAGTGAGCAAAACAATCAGCTATTTTAAATTGCAGGTGAATTATGTTTTCATGACATGAAGTACCTGAAAATTCCATTGATAGAAGGATAAAAACTTATGAACTGAGCTTTTAAGAAAAGTTGTTGTCTGTTAATGTTATAGAAAACTAGTATTAGTGCTGTTGGTTCATGTTGTGTGCCTTCCAGTTTTACGCACCGTTGCAAGTTTTGCTACCTTAAGGTTATATGGTTATCATTATTACGCTATTTATCAATATCGGCTAGTTACCAGTATTCACTGACACAAAGACGACAGACTTTATGGCTTATCTTGCCTTTACTCTGACATTAATTAGTAAGCCTTGGATGCCATTTTTCCATTCTCTGTTAATGAGCGGCTAGTAATGTCTGATTTGAACACCTGAGGGACAGCAGATTCTGTACCGGCCGAACAAATTGTCGTTGTCATTAGAATATTTTTTATCTTTTAAAGAATTGGTCACGTCAGAATACAAAACGCCTCCCAAATCACCCAATGCCAGGTAAGTGAATAATGGACGATCTTAGACGAGACGTGAAATGTCAAATATGTTTGTATGGAAAACAGCAGCTCTCTAGTCTAGCTAAACGTCACTGCCAGCTAGCTGGTTGGCATTAGCTATGTTGTGCTAACAGGCTATCCGAAAGTTCTATCTGAGTCTTCCTAAGGGTGTAGTCAGCAACACTGGCCGTCAAGTAGATGTACATACTTCCTTAAATCGACTTGCATATCGAGTTAACTGAAATTATAGTTAGTATGGTAAATAACCGGTTCTGAAGTAAAACTCGCTGAATTAATAGATCTGTGTTCGAAAGGTAGCTGCTTGCTATCTTAGTTAGCTGGTAGCTAGCAGACCATTGGGAAGCAAGTTAGCGTTAGCTTGCAACAGCAACATTGGTTGCTAACCGCTATCAGCAAATACCTAGTTAACGTTTCTCCTCCTGAACGTTTTCTTTCATTATTATTCGCTAGCGGTTTCTCTTGTCACAACAAGCAGATAGTTGGCTAATGTTAACTTCCACCGTGGCCAGCTAGTTAGTCTACTACATTAGACTAACACAAACGCCGTCAGAGATGAGTGTGATTGGTAGGACGAACGCTGTTTCGTTCCTAAATAACCTTGTCATTTAGATCTATTTTATCAGTAACCAGCTAGCTATCTCTAAATAAATTTGTCATGGACTGTGGAAGTAGCACTGACTACTGTACTAGTTTTAGGTGAGCTACAGTCATTCCCTTTGCTGTTTACACTAGGCTTTGGTTTCTACTTGGCTGCATCCGTTTATTAAATCACCCCCTCACCCATGTCTTAACACATGACGCCAGTTAAGCGTAACTAATTAACATTAGATAAGTCCTACATGAAATAAACGCGTTTTTCGAGAATTAATAACACGTAGATTTTCAATTAATTACGTGTTGTTGATTCATTAGGATCGGTACAATGCATTACTAAATTGTTCTTCTAGTTCTAGACCATATCTATTCAGTTGAGAGCGCAGCCCAAAAGTTGAATAAGGGGCGGATCCTTACTAAAATAATTAGCATAAAATCCTTTAACCCTCTTAAACATTTAGCTTATTAGCCAAGTTCTGTAACACACATTTATTTATGTCGTAGAGCAGTGGTCTCCAACCCCGGTCCTGGAGAGCTACAGGGTCTGCTGGTTTTTGTTTTCACCTTAAAATCAGCACCGAATTGAAATCCAAGACACCAGGTGAGTTGAGTTAACTGTGTAATCAACTGCTCTAATTGATTCATGAAGTGCAGAGTCAGTATGAAAACCAGCAGACCCTGTAGCTCTCCAGGACCAGGGTTGCAGACCACTGTCGTAGAGGAATGTGCAGTTACGTGATTAATATTCTGTTATTCGCGGCTCCTAACCAGGGACGGGCAATTCCAGTCCTGGAGGGCAGATGTGTTTTCAGGTTTTTGTTTCCACCAATTACTCTGACTAAATGAGCTAATTGGCTATACACACCAGCACTGGTTCACTTGTAGTTTAGATCACAGTAAAACATCTCGTATATGGACACAAGAACAGTCTTCAGCTGTCATCCATGTGCTTATCAAGAAATTTAGCTAAAATGCCAGATAGTGTAAATGTTAGGGGTAGTTAAGTAATTAAGGCCAGAAGTTGGAATGGAAACCAGAAACAGATATGGCCTTCATTGCCCACCCCTGCTCCAAACCGGAATAAGTCTGCCCGGCTCTAGGCAGTCTGAACTGTCTCCAGAACCCGTCCAGAGGTTCCACAGATTTTCGCATTGTGGTCATTTTTGCAGTTTGCCCAAGAACGTGGAGTTTGTGACCAGGGAGCTTTTATTGAGAATTCTTGGTGACCGCAGCTTAGCTTAGCAACAGGATGACTGTGGTGGAGGTGTATTTAAAACAAGCAAAGGTGTAACCCCTGCTCCCACTGGATGTGTCTCCCTGATGTCTGTGGGCTGTTTGACCTCACGTCAGCACGCAAGTGACCTTCCGTGACTGGACTGCCTTTTCACCTGCGTGGGCGGTCCCCTGGGTTTCAACTTCTGACGTTCAACCACCTGTCACTCCAGCAAAGTGTTGGTGTTGTGTCTGAACACGACTCGGACTGTTATCAGTGGACACCTTAACGCTCGGTCACAGCCTTGATGTGTTCTATGAAAGAGACCAACCTGTGCTCAAGAAACAAACAAAATAAAGTCAATTACGCGGTGCATAGGCTGCTCAAAGTAATTACAAACATAGAAAGACGGGAGCCTGCACTCAAAACAACAAAAAAAACCATTTAAATCATGGGTATCTTAGCAACATAGACATTGGAAATTGAAGACAAGCATACTTTGGTCTCAGCCGTCCTCAGTGTTTTCTGCTGGTCCTGAGTGAATTGTACATTACATTACAGGCATTTAGCAGATGTTCTTATCCACAATTTTTACATATATTACAGCTGGATATATACTGAAGCAATGCAGGTTAAGTACCTTGCTCAAGGGTACAACGACAGTGTCCTACCCAGGAATTGAACCTGTGACCTTTGGGTTACAAGACCAGTTCCTTACCCATTACACTACATTGCCGCCCAGTTTTACACTTTACTGATTAGTTGGCTCTTTTCGTCTCCTCTTCAGATATTATCTTTTGATAGTGTGGAACTCAGTGCTGCTGGAGAGAATTACACTCCCCACGGTCCTCCATTTTTGGAGCCAGTGTTAAAGTGGTCATATTACAGAAACATACAGATATGCGGTGTGGTCAGCGCCTGTCGAACGGCTTCAAAATCACATCTGTAGGCTTAATATAGAAGCGGGAGGGCAAGGATTTATTTTTAAAGCCCCTGCTGTTGACTTTCAGTTTACAGCTCAGGGGAACAGAGTAATAATATGGAAAAGTTGCAATAATGTTGCAATGTGCATTTTTCAACAGTCCACATGCTTCATATAGACGGGGGTCAAACTGAGAGTGTCGGTGAAAGGAAGTGGTGTTTGTGAAGCCGCTGTGCTTGTGCACGTGGAGGTGCCCCTCTGCCCGTTATAAAAAGTGTTCTCTCCCTCTCTCTGTAGACCGGTCCCCTTGCCTGCCAGTCTGTGCGTGTGTGTGGCGTGAGGGCGTGGTCCTCGCAGCGAGGGGCGCTCTTGTGAACTAGGCCCAGAGCTGGCGAAGTGCAGCTATGCTGACCCTTTCTGAAGACTGCTCGGTCTGAAGTCAGTTTTGCACACGTTAGTGCACCTTTACTCATTTGCATTGATATAGTCATTTATTGATACAGGTTGATAGTAAAGGCTTTTGTAAAGTTCTAATGATTAAAACGTTGAACACAACATTTACATAAAGGACACACCAAAAGTCAAAGTCTCACTCTCAGTTTGTCTCCCCCTTCTCACTCTCTCTTTCCTCCTCTGCCCTCTCTCTCCTCCCCTCCACTCAATCTGTCTCTTTCCCCCTCCCCTCTCTCTCCTCTTCCTTCAATCCCCCTTCCCTGTCTCTTTCTTTTTTATCTCTCCTCCCACCTCCCCTCTTTCTCTGTCTCTCTCCCCTTCCCACTTTTTTCCCCATTCCCTCTACCTGTCTCTCTCTCTCCCCCCTCCGTCTCACTCTCTCGCTCTCTCCCCCTCCATCTCTCTCTCTCTCTTCCCCTCTCTCTCTCTCCCTCCCCCACCCCTCTCCCGCTCTCACTTTTCCCCTCCTTTCTCTCTCACTCTCCCTCTCTCTCCTCCCCTCCCCTCTGTCTCTCTCTGTCCCCCCCTCTCTCTCTCTCAGGCAGAATGTTAGCATGGCTAGTGGCCCAGCTCTGCCAGACAGCCTGGTGCTGGAGATCTTCCTGCATTTGCCCCATGACGCAGTGCTGATCGCTGGGCTCACCTGCCACCAGTGGCTGGCAGTGTCCCGGGACGAGTTCCTGTGGAGAGAGCTCTTCTACAGCTACTACCGAATCCCACGCTCCGTCCCCCGGCACCCAGGTACCCTGCTTCACCTTGTGGAATTTCACGGTATAGCACAGCAGTGTGAACCGTTTCAGGTTTTACCTGCTAACCCTCGCTGCCAGCCATATGCTAGCTGCCAGCCCTCACTACAAACCAGGTGCTAGCTGCTAACCCTCACTACCGGCCATGTGCTAGCCACTAACCCTCACTGCCATTCATGTTAGCTGCTAGCCCTTATTACCGGCCATGTGCTAGTCACTAACCCTCACTGCCATTCATGTTAGCTGCTAGCCCTTATTACCGGCCATGTGCTAGTCACTAACCCTCACTGCCATTCATGTTAGCTGCTAGCCCTTATTACCAGCCATGTGCAAGTCACTAACCCTCACTGCCATTCATGTTAGCTGCTAGCCCTTATTACCGGCCATGTGCAAGTCACTAACCCTCACTGCCATTCATGTTAGCTGCTAGCCCTTATTACCAGCCATGTGCAAGTCACTAACCCTCACTACCATTAATGTTAGCTGCTAGCCCTTATTACCAGCCATGTGCAAGTCACTAACCCTCACTACCATTAATGTTAGCTGCTAGCCCTACCTGAGATGATTTAGGTGGTTCTGTGGGCAGAGTCCTCTTGGATATGTAGGTTAACCACCTGTAGAGCTGGTGGAAAGTTCACACAATAAGCCGCGTGCTGCCGGTACGGTGTGTAGAGGCCACGCGTGTGTGATAAGGAGCCTACCTGCCACTCAAAGGAGTGTGAATCTCTGTGATGTCACAGTGGGGCTTTTTGTTGTTTTTTCAGCAGTGCCATAGTGATCTTCCCTCTTGGGCTGTAGACCAGTCATGCCAGAATGTCCTGACTTCCTCTCCCTCCCTCTCCCACCCTCTCTCTCTCCCTCCCCTCCCTTCCTCTCTCTCTCCCTCTCCCTCCCCTCCCTCCCTCTCTCTCCATGCAGCGGCCGTGTCCTGGTACAGGGAGTTCAAGCGTCTGTTTGACTGCATTCCCTGCGTGGAGGTGCAGACGCTGAGGGAGCACCATGATCAGGTCCTGCACCTGGCCTTCTCCCACCGAGGCCACCGCTTCTCGTCCTGCTCCAAGGACTGCACCGTCAAGGTCTCCTACCCCCCCTGCGGCTCAGCTACGCCCGAGCCCCGCCCCACTCCCCCAGCTCCCCACCCCACTCGGTTCCACCCCCCTACTACACTCCACCCCCCCTACCCCACCTCATTCCAATACAACCCCACAGCTCCACTCTATCAGCACCCCACTTCACTCCATTCAACCCCCCCAACTCCACTCTACCAGCACCCCACTCCACCCTACTCCACTCTACCAGCACCCCACTCCACCAGCATTTTCCCCTCTTCTTGTTTAAAATGTGTTCATTCTCTCCCTCTCCCTCTCTCTCTGGCTCCACTGCCTCTTTCTCTCCCCCTCCCTCAGCTGTGGGACACGGAGCGGCCGGACGGCGACATCGCGCTCGTACACAGCTCCAGCATGCGCCAGTTTAACTGGGGCTACACCCAGTTCTCCCAGTTCAACGCGGACGACAGCCTGCTGCTGGTGTCGGGGGTCTACCTGGGGCCCCATCAGTCCTCCTCTGGGGAGATCGCTGTCATCAGCCTCGGTACGACCACCCCCCCACTGTGAACCCTGCCGCACTAGTGTAGCACGTTAGCTTATTTAACACAGTTACATCTATTTTAGCACGTTAGCTTTTCTAACAGACTCATATCTAATGTAGCACGTTAGCTTCTCTTATACACACTCACATCTAAGTTAGCCTGTGAAGTTTTCTAATGCTGAACTTTAACCTTTCATGTAGCATCTGTGCTCGATATTTCATAACTGTTGGGTCTTAGCATAGCTGGTTGGTGAGCGTTCCTTTGGCAGCTCTGCTAGCACTTTGTCTGAAAATGTTTTTGAAGACAATTATCAAACTTGAATAGGGCTGTTTGTACGGTTAGGGATAAGAAGTATGAGGTTTTTGGTAAGGGGTGTGGGAGTCGCAGTGAAAGGGGTAATTTTGTGCTGTGTAAAAGGGCACAGCATTATATAATTTTCTGGGAATTGAAAGCATATGACGCAGCGCAATTTAATTCAGTCTAGCAAACAGAAGCTTCCTTCTTGCACAGCAGATGTTGGTAAAGGGTGCATGTTTAGAAGGTGCCTTAGTTCACACAGGAGCAGTGGATAGCCAGGCGGCTGCTCTGACCTGCACCACCTTGCTCTGCATGCTACAGTTTTATGTGGCAGAGATGGACTGAACAGCTGCCATCTCTGTCCTCCATTTTGTTTCTCTGCGCCGTGGGTCTTATGGCTTTGGCTTGTCTGCGTTTGTAACTGTGAAAGGGCAGTCGGCTTGCAGCATGTGCTCCAGCTCGTCTTAGGTCTCCTGTTTCTCCCAACGCTCAGCAGGCTTTTACGCAGCTGGCCAGATGCTCTCTGTCTCTCCGTGAAGCTTAACAGCCGCTGAATGCCAGCTGCTGATAAATGGAGCGAACGAGCCAACCGGTATTTATAAATGCTGACATCATGCTGATGTCATGGGAGGTGGAACAGTGCGTTTGATTTGTGGAGTGGTTGACCGTGCTAACGGTTGCTCATGCCCAAAACAGGCGTCATCCGCACGCTTTCCTGATTGGCTCTTGGCCCTGTTTTAGAGGTGGTTTACAGTCTTTGGTAAGTCAGCCCTTGACGTTAGGACCCGATGTCAGTATTACGTATATGTACGTACAGGGAGTGAGCGCGTATGGAAACGCCTTTGTTAAAGTCGGTGAGAGGGATTGTGGGACACTGGGGCTGTTATTGATGGACGCTCTTGCCCCAGGGTGAAACCTGTGGTCAGCTGATGTGTGGTTGCTTCCATGGTTACTGCTGCATGGGGCTCCTGTGGCGTCAGGGCGCTGAGGTGTCCTGGCCGCTGAAGCTCCTCCCACACCCTCCTCCTTCACTGTCACTGGGGCCTCAGGCAGCCAGCCCTTTGCAGCTCTTGCATGCATTGTTTAATGGATGAGCCAGGCCTGTATGGCAGCCTCTGTGCTTGTAGCACAGTGTGTGATGTTTATAGGGTCCAGTGCCAAGTGTTCAGGGCTAGACAATGTTGCACAATGCCAATGCTCTTCACCTGACTTCACTGATAACTACAGTAATGCTTGTGTGACCCCCGCCCCTTCCTTTAGAGAACTATAGTAATGCCTGTGTGACTCCTGACCCTTCCCATAAAGAACTACAGTAATGCTTGTGTGACTCCCGCCCCTTCCCATAGAGAACTACACCCTGCTGTCCCGGGTGAGGAACAAGCCCTACGATGTTTTTGGCTGCTGGCTGAACGAGGCGCACCTCATCTCTGGGAACCTGCACTGGATCGGGAACATGACCTCATGCTCTGTTCTTTGGCTCAACAAGGCTTTCCAGGTCTGCCCCGCCCCTTACCGAAGCACCCAGAACTCGCTTAATGAACACATTCATTCAATATGACCCAGGACCCACTCTACAGTATGTAATCTTTTTGTTGCATGCCCAGGGATGACATTTCTCTGTAGTGTGTTTCACAAGTGCTGCTATTTATAATCAGTTAAAGGGAAATTTTACATTCGTCTAGCACATATCAGCACACAGTGAATTTGAATAAGTACTTTCCATGCCCATGGAGACACTAATACCCCATAGTCCACCCTATGTACAATAAAAAGATAATATTCCACTATCGGGAATATTCTGGCAAAGTTCAAGCTTCATGACACGGTGCTTCAAGCATAATGAATGACTGAGCCACCTACGAATCTCATACACCAGTATGTGTAATGTCCTCATTAGAGAATAGCGCTAACTTCTTTAAAGACCCTCAAATTCATAGTGAGTGGTTGGAATTCTTACAAACCTGGCTACACAAGGCACGGATATAGGCACAATGATTAGCCATTAGTGCAAACATCACTTAATGCAAACATGCATTTCATATTATGCAGGGCTCACTTAATGCAAACATGCATTTAGAATGATACAGGGCTCATTTAAGCAAACATGCATTTAGAATGATACGATCATGGGCTCAAACTATTAATGCAACATGCATTTAGAATGATACAGGCTCACTTAATGCAAACATGCATTTCATATTATGCAGGGCTCACTTAATGCAAACATGCATTTAGAATGATACAGGGCTCATTTAAGCAAACATGCATTTAGAATGATACAGGACTCACTTAATGCAAGCATGCATTTCATATTATGCAGGGCTCACTTAATGCAAACATGCATTTAGAATGATACAGGGCTCACTTAATGCAACACAATTGCAGCTTTTGAACATGATTCATTACAGGGCTCACTTAATGCAAACATGCATTTCATATTATGCAGGGCTCACTTAATGCAAACATGCAATTAGAATGATACAGGGCTCACTTAATGCAAGACATGCATTTAAGAATTGATGAACAGGGCTCACTTAATGCAAACATGCATTTCATATTATGCATAACTCACGTAATGCAAACATGCATTTAGAATGATACAGGGCTCACTTAATGCAAACATGCATTTCATATTATGCAGGGCTCACTTAATGCAAACATGCATTTAGAATGATACAGGGCTCACTTAATGCACACATGCATTTAGAATGATACAGGGCTCACTTAATGCAAACATGCATTTCATATTATGCAGGGCTCACTTAATGCAAACATGCATTTCATATTATGCAGGGCTCACTTAATGCAAACATGCATTTAGAACAATGCAGGGCTCACTTAATGCAAACATGCATTTCATATTATGCAGGGCTCACTTAATGCAAACATGCATTTCATATTATGCAGGGCTCACTTAATGCAAACATGCATTTAGAATGATACAGGGCTCACTTAATGCAAACATGCATTTCATATTATGCAGGGCTCACTTAATGCAAACATGCATTTAGAATGATACAGGGCTCACTTAATGCAAACATGCATTTAATATGCCATAAGCCACGATGTCATGCAAGAATGAACAGGCTACTTACAAGCACGCTTCCATATCAGCCTCCCTCAGACATGGATTAGAGATACGGTGAACGTGGTGAAGCGTCTCTTCAAGATCCAGAACATGAACGCCAGCACCATCCGCACGGTGATGGTGGCTCACTGCCGGCGCCACGACTCGCCGGACCTGCTGCTGGACTACGAGGCGCAGTCCCGGGCCCGGGCCGAGCGGGAGCGCGGCGGGCAGTGCCACCAGCCGCTGCTCTTCGACTTGGGCGACAGCGAGCAGGAGGAGGAGGAGGAGGACGGGGACGAGCAGGAGGACGGGGAGGAGGAGGAGGCGGGGGAGGCGGGCCGGGCGTACCCGCGCCCCACGCACGCCGCCCACAGCCTGAGGCTCGGTCACATGATACAGGTTGGAATTATTTCGTGACTAATGGGGTATTTCGCATATACACACACGCAACACACACACACAACACACATGCTGCACACACAACACAACACAGCACACACTCACTATTGGTCATGTGAGCAGGAAGACACTGGCCTTTCTACGGTTATGTTGGATCCCCTTGCTCTGCTGTAGCCAAGTCTTTGCAAGTCCAGGTCGAACCACAAGTCACCAGTAACTTCAAGTAGTCATCGGTGTCACTGTCAATGAATTATCTTAATTGCATGGTTTATCATACTGTCCTTGTCGAGAACAGTCATACGGCTGAAGAAAACATTTTATTAATGATCTTAATTTAGACAATCTGCAAATGAAATCGCTTTGAGTTAATTTGTTTAGCCTAAATTGTTGTAGCGTCGCTGTCTGAAAATTCAGTGCATCCGCTGTCTTGTTTACTTGATTTTGGTGACTAATAACGGGGGGCGGGGGGGTTGTGGGACCAATCAGACGGCATGGCGCCTACTGTCGCCATGGCGTCTACTATCGCCATGGCGTCTACTGTCGCCATGGCGTCTACTATCGCTGTGGTCTTAAAGAAAGGTTTTTAAACATGAGAACAAACGGTTAAATAAATAATGAGAACATTAACATCTTTCTCTCTCTCCCTCCTCTCTGTCTCTCTCTTCCCTCCTCTGTCACTCTCTGCCTTTCTCTCTCTCTCTCCCCCTCCTATCTCTATCTCTCCTCCTCCTCTCTGTCTCTCTCTTCCCTCCTCTGTCACTCTCTGCCTTTCTCTCTCTCTCTCCCCCTCCTATCTCTCTCCCCCTCCTCTCTGTCTCTCTCTTCCCTCCTCTGTCACTCTGCCTTTCTCTCTCTCTCTCCCCCTCCTATCTCTATCTCTCCCCCTCCTCTCTGTCTCTCTCTTCCCTCCTCTGTCACTCTCTGCCTTTCTCTCGCTCTTCTCCCCCTCCTTCTCTATCTCTCCCACCCTCCTCTGTCTCTCTCTGCCTCTCTCTCTCTTCTCTCCCGTTCGCTCTCTCTCCCCCCCCCCCCCCCCCTCTCTCTCTCTCGTGTCAGGGTCAGCGCAGTACGACAGAGAGAGAGAGGGAACTGGAATCCCGGGTGGCCGAGTTCATGGGGAAGACCCGAACCTCCCGGCCCGACTCCTCCCTGCTCACCCCCTCCCCCTCAGGAGAGGCGGAGGAGAAGACCTACCTGCTCTTCACCACCGGCAGCCTTACCTACTCTCCTCACCAGATAGGTACGGCACAGAGACTCACCTACTCTCCTCACCAGATAGGTACAGCACAGAGACTCACCTACTCTCCTCACCAGATAGGTACGGCACAGAGACTCACCTACTCTCCTCACCAGATAGGTACGGCACAGAGACTCACCTACTCTCTCACCAGATAGTACGCACAGAGATCACTACTCTCCTCACCAGATAGGTACGGCACAGAGACTCACCTACTCTCCTCACCAGATAGGTACGGCACAGAGACTTACCTACTCTCCTCACCAGTAGGTACGGCACAGAGACTCACCTACTCCTCACCAGAAGGTACGGCACAGAGACTCACCACTCTCCTCACCATAGGTCGGCAGAGGACGTCGACCTACTCTCCTCACCAGATAGGTACGGCACAGAGACTCACCTACTCTCCTCACCAGATAGGTACGGCACAGAGACTCACCTACTCTCCTCACCAGATAGGTACGGCACAGAGACTCACCTACTCTCCTCACCAGATAGGTACGGCACAGAGACTCACCTACTCTCCTCACCAGATAGGTACGGCACAGAGACTCACCTACTCTCCTCACCAGATAGGTACGGCACAGAGACTCACCTACTCTCCTCACCAGATAGGTACGGCACAGAGACTCACCTGTTCTCCTCACCAGATAGATAGGCTTTCTTGCAGTTTTGAAACGTACGGTACAGCATGTGTCAGGATTCCAAACATGCGTTTTTTCTGTCCGCCAGAAGGGGGCGCTGAGGTCACGTTCTCTGTCACTAGTGCAGGCTTTTGCTGGTCGTTACAGTGAATGATCGCTCTGTGAACCAGCATATTAGCATGCAGTATAACACATTTAATGGAATGTTCAGTGTGAATCTGGACACAAAATTTTCAAAACATCTCAAGTTTTCCTGAGATTTTCCACCAAGAAAATTCTGATGGAGGAAGGATATTTGAGGAATATTTAAGATTTGAAATTTTTTTACAAATTGCGACCAAAATTTTGGAGCATTTTGACCCTTTAGGAGTCATCCTGTAATTTTGGAACTGTATATTATACAATTTTGGTGTCACTATAGTCTAAATTATGAAAGTAATAACAATAATGTGTGTTATTTGTCAAAGGTGTACGTATGCGTATTTTAAAAGTATCAGTTTTGATTTTGGTCATATTTTTAAACCTCGTAACTATTTCTTAACTATTTTCTAAGCAGAAGCACGGGATGGCTAATTTTCAAGTTTCAGACCATTTTATATAGAGTGGAGTGAGTTGGGTTGTGGTTGATGCTGTACGCTGCTTGGGTTGTGGTTGATGCTGCACGCTGGTTGGGTTGTGGTTGATGCTGCACGCTGGTTGGGTTGTGGTTGACGCTGCACGCTGGTTGGGTTGTGGTTGATGCCGCACGCTGGTTGGGTTGTGGTTGATGCCGCACGCTGGTTGGGTTGTGGTTGATGCTGCACGCTGGTTGGGCTGTGGTTGATGCTGCACGCTGGTTGGGTTGTGGTTGATGCTGTACGCTGGTTGGGTTTTGGTTGATGCTGTACGCTGGTTGGGTTGTGGTTGATGCTGTACGCTGGTTGGGTTGTGGTTGATGCTGCACGCTGGTTGGGTTGTGGTTGATGCTGCACGCTGGTTGGGTTGTGGTTGATGCTGCACGCTGGTTGGGTTGTGGTTGATGCTGCACGCTGGTTGGGTTGTGGTTGATGCTGTACGCTGGTTGGGTTGTGGTTGATGCTGTACGCTGGTTGGGTTGTGGTTGATGCTGTATGCTGGTTGGGTTGTGGTTGATGCTGCACGCTGGTTGGGTTGTGGTTGATGCTGTACGCTGGTTGGGTTGCGGTTGATGCTGTACGCTGGTTGGGTTATGGTTGATGCTGCACGCTGGTTGGGTTGTGGTTGATGCTGCACGCTGGTTGGGTTGTGGTTGATGCTGTACGCTGGTTGGGTTGTGGTTGATGCTGTACGCTGGTTGGGTTGTGGTTGATGCTGTACGCTGGTTGGGTCGTGGTGTGTTGTACGTGGTTGGGTTGTGGTTGATGCTGTACGCTGGTGGGTTGTGGTTGATGCTGTACGCTGGTTGGGTTGTGGTTGATGCTGCACGCTGGTTGGGTTGTGGTTGATGCTGTACGCTGGTTGGGTTGTGGTTGATGCTGTACGCTGGTTGGGTCGTGGTTGATGCTGTACGCTGGTTGGGTTGTGGTTGATGCTGTACGCTGGTTGGGTCGTGGTTGATGCTGTACGCTGGTTGGGTTGTGGTTGATGCTGTACGCTGGTTGGGTTGTGGTTGATGCTGCACGCTGGTTGGGTTGTGGTTGATGCTGCACGCTGGTTGGGTTGTGGTTGATGCTGTACGCGAGTCCTGACCGCGCGGGTTCTGTTGCTCGGCTTCTGGCAGGGATCAAGCGGATCCGACCGGATCAGATGACCACCTGCGGGCCGGTCCTGGGGGAGGAGCGAAGCTCGGACGAGTTCTTCGACTCGCTGGACCACGTGATCGAC